>NC_051334.1:172518197-172583498 GCF_015220235.1 Choloepus didactylus
TCAACCTCAGTGATACAGTGATATTGCTTAAGGAATAGTGAAATACTTGCAATGCGTGAAAGGGTGCTGGGTCGGACATGACCTGACTTACACCATTCATGAATCTGGCTGTCATTTCTGCCCTGCAGAGAAAGCCAGGATTGGAACCAAGCCTGAATATTTCCAATGTTAATGACATTTCATTGGCATACTTCCCTATATTTCTAACTGGCATGGTCATCTCACCTCCTTTTTTTGTCCCACTCTCTATTCAAAGCAGTACCTGGGGTCAGAAAATGTGTGAGATACATAGGATGCATAAGAACATAGATTTCATCTTCTACTGCCTTTGCAAAGACAATAGCTTCCCAATTAGTTGCTCATCCTGTTAATGAGTTCATTAGCATAGTACAATGCTTTTGTTGGATACACAGTCAGTGCTATTATTTATACTAATAGAAGGGGCAGAGACAACATAATCCAAAAATTGTTTTAGTACACTTTGGAATGCCATCAGAAACACAGAGGCAAAAGCAGTCAATACACTCCCCCTTTGTGTCTGGCGTCCCTCATCTTGACTCAAACGGAGTTTTGAAAGTGCCGTGGAGGAGGCTTCATGAACAATCAAAAAAGTCAACAACTCACACATGGCTAATTGTCAAAGAGTGTAAAGATCGCTTGATCCTGGCTTTCCTTCTCCCTCATCAACTCTCATTCTCAGCTTCCTTTTCAGACCCTTCCTCCTTCACTTGCTCGTCAAATGTTAACATTCCCCAGGGCTCACATCTCATTTCTTGTCCCTTTCATCTTCTCACTCTATACACACACCCTTCCTGGGGTGTAGAGAGAAGCAAAAAAGCTATGGCTCAGTACTTGGAGGCAGGAAAACCCTGGGAAGTGTCAAGTAGATACACAAGACAAGGAAGGCCAGCCAAGACAACCAAGGCTTGACTGGTTTGACCTGCAAAAATATAATGAGCCATTTTTAGATTCTGTTAATTACTTACATAGACAACAAAAGGAAGAGTAGTTAAAGGTGCCAGCTCCCAAGTCCTTGTCCCACATGCTAAAAAGGACAACACCAAAACAAAGGGGCCAGATGACAGTAACACAAATTGTGGGATGCCATGTTGCTGAGGAGCCAATTCTAAACTATAGCTATGCAGTTTTTTTTATATTGTACAGTACTATTCTGAGGGGACAGGGCAGAAATCCCCACACCTCATCAGAAGCTGGGAAATGATGAGAAACTGTCTCATGACAGCCTCCCAAGGAAGACAGGGAGGCAAGTGGGAGATGGCCTTGGAGCAGCTCCTTAGAGGCCTCCTGTCCTCATGTTCACAGAGGATCCCAATGCATTCTGCCCAAAACTCAAGAAGCTGCAGTTCAAGCCTTTGCCTTCATGACCTGTGGGGAAACACACAAGGTCTCCAGGGCACCATGAGGAGCTGTACCCCAACAGAGAGTTTCAGTACATTTAAATACTAGATAAATGCAAGCAACTGTAAGGAAAATGAATATTAGCCTCTATATGTTTGAAGCAGTGCCTTCCTAATGCCAAAGTAATCTATTGAAAAGGACTTTTTCCCTTTATTTAAATCCCTGTCTAAGGGAGTAGA
The DNA here is from genome assembly GCF_015220235.1 of Choloepus didactylus. NCBI lineage: Eukaryota > Metazoa > Chordata > Mammalia > Pilosa > Megalonychidae > Choloepus > Choloepus didactylus. Next base: position 172,519,796 of record NC_051334.1, read on the forward strand.
TTGTCCACATTATGACAACGAGTAGGGGTCACTTTTTAAAATTATCAAAGTGTAAACAAAGCTTAAGGATCACCATACAGCTTCCACCTTAAATGTGAGGTATCCCCCCCATCCCTACCTTCCTACCTTAAACAGATCATTTTTTGTATCCAGACCATCAGTATTTTACTTGTTTAAACTTTTTATCGCAGTAACCAAAATATAGAACAAAATTTTCTTTTTAACCACATTCAAGTGTATAATTCAGTAGTATTAATTACATGCACAATATTGTGTTACTGTCGCTGACATCTATTACTCCTACTTTTTCTTCACCTCAAACAGAAACTTCTCACCCATAAAACTATAATTCTCTCTTCCTGCCTCACCCCTATGTCCCTGGTAACCTGTAAACTACAGTCTGTCTCCATGACGTTTGATTCTTCTACATATTTCATATAAGTGTGATGATAAAATATTTGTCTTTTTGTGCTTCAATTATTTGGCTCAACATGATGTCTTCAAGTTTCATCTGCACTGCAGCAAGCATCAGCACTTTTTTGGTTGAATAATATTCCATTGTGTATATACCACATTTTGTTTATTCATTCATCAGTTGATAGACACTGGGGTTACTTCCATCTTTGAGTTATTGTGAATAATGCTGCTATGAACATTGGTGTACAAATATCTGTTCAAGTTCGTGCTTTCTATCCTTTTGGTTATACACCAATTGGGCTTGCTGGATCATTTGGTAATTCTATTTTAACTGATTTTGAGAGCAGCTGCTCCATTCTACAATGCCACCAGCAATGTATAAGGGATCCTAGTTCTTCACATCCTCACCAAAATTAATTGTTTTCTGTTTTTTTAATTATAGCCATCCTAGTGGGTAAGAAATGTTTCTCATTGTGGTTTCAGTTTGCTTTGCCCTGATAACCAATTATATTAAGCATCTTCTCATATGCTTATTGGCCATTTGTGTATCTTCTTTGGAGAAATGTCTGTTCAAATCCTTTGCCCATTATTTAATTAGGTTATTTGTCTTTTTTGTTGTTGAGTTGTGGCAGTTGTTTATATATTCTGAATATTAAACCCTTATCAGATTTATGATTTATGATTTTCTCTCAATCTGTAGGTTGCCTTTTCATTTTATAGTGTACACCTGTTTGAGCTATTGTGAATTGGAATTTTTTTTAATTTCCATTTCATCAACAGGCATTTTGGAAAATATCAACATCAGGTCAGGCACTGTGCTTGTTATGGTCTATACAGCTTTAAAGAGATTGTCCTGGGATGGATGAGTAGAAAAATAGGGGAAGGAAACAAACAGACAAAAGTACCCAGTGTTCTTTTTTACTTCAATTGCTCTTTTTCACTCTAATTATTATTCTTGTTATTTTTGTGTGTGTGCTAATGAAGGTGTCAGGGATTGATTTGGGTGATGAATGTACCACTATGTAATGGTACTGTAAACAATCGAAAGTACGATTTGTTTTGTATGACTGCATGGTATGTGAATATATCTCAATAAAATGAAGATAAAAAAATAAAGAGATTGTCCTGTTTATCATAAAATAGGACAGTGGAGGGTTTTTCAAGATGTTTGGCACTCTGGGGTTTAGAACGGCTCTGGAAAGTATCTTACAAAACCTCTAAAATGTGCGTGGATACAAAAGCTTAGTTTATGAGAAATACATTTTTAGAAATAAGGAAAATAATTTGTTTTGTATGTGCACATGAAATTGGATTTTTAAACTGTCTGCCTGTACTTACACAATGTTTGACCATTTTGACTGACCTGATAGCTTTATTGTGGTCTGGCTGAGTTGATTGGTGGATCTAGTCAAAATGTCAAACTAGTAATGAGTGTGGGAACAGCTTCTCTGTCAAAAAAGCAGTGAAGGCTGCAGCTGATTGCCCATGCCCTCCCCCCAGGTGAGGGAAAAAGATATTGAAAATTAAGGGACAGTATCAAAAGGGAGAAAAAATTGGCAGTCCATCATCTGAGAAAAAATGCTTGATCCAAACTTGCATTCTGATGAACTATATACTTTTATTGCCAAGTTGATTTTTTTAAGCATTTGAACTATTTTTAATAAGAAGTGGGTGTTATATTGGAGCCACGGGCATGCTGTTTAGTTTAGCAGATTGAAAAACTCGTAGGAATGTTTTAGTTGGAATAATTAAAAACATTTTGCAAACAATGGTGTTTTGATGCCCTGCACATCTGTGGCTCATTTAAACGGTGTCTTAATGTATCAGTATCCCCAGTCATTGATCAGGGTCCCTGCCCTGCATCCTAATAGTATGCCTTTGGCTGGCTTTCCCGCTCTAGGAATCCCAGTGATCATGGTGGCAATCATACTCAGTGTGAAAAGAGATCTGTATGGAACCCTGAACCCATCAACTCCATTGTAAGTACCAGCATCTCTGCTTCTCAGATCAGGTTATGGGGGTGTTCCTTGCTTGGGACTTGGGACTTGGGACTCGGTGTTGACACTGTCATGAAGAACAACTCTGTCTCAGTCTTTGTGGCTTAAACATGGTCATGGCTGCTCTCATGCAATGGCCAAGTGCCTGGGTTCTATAAGACCTTGAGCAGGTTACCTCACTTCTTATTTCCATTTCCTCCTCTTAAAAATGGGGATAATATTTGCTCTTAAGTTTCTGTGCAAATTAAAATGAGATCATGTGTATCAAGTGCTTAGCATGGTGCCTGGTCCATGGTAAGTGCTACATAACGAGCAGCTATTATGATTATAAACTTATGGAACACTAGAAGGTATTGAGGTGGTCACTCTAAGGAAATACTGAGATGGGTTGGGAAACATTTTCCACCTTTTAACAACAAAGAACAAAGAAGGCTCCACAGCTTTCCTTTGTAAACTGTATAAGCTTTGTTGTCCTTTTGTTTTGTTTTGTTGTTATTGTTGTTGATATTGATACTTAAGCTTCTCTGGTTTGCTGAAGCTGCCATTATGCAAAATACCAGGAGTGGATAGGCTTTTACGAAGGGGGTTTATTAGGTTACAAATTTACAATTCTAAGATCATAAATATGTCCAAACTAAGGCATCAACAAGAGGATACCGTCCCTGAAGAATGGCCAATAGCATCCAGAACACCTCCATCAGCTGGGAAGGCATGTGGCTGCATCTGCTGGTCCTTTGCTCCCAGGTTGCATTTCAAAATGGCTTTTTCCAAAATGTCTCTGGACTTCTGTCTCTCAATTCTCTGCTTGGTTCTCCTGGGGCATTTCTCTCTAAGCATCTGGGAGTCTTCTCTTAGCTTCTCTGGGGCAAACGCTGAGCTTCATCTCTTAGCTTAGCATCTCCAAACGTACTTCTGTCTGCATATCCACACATCTCCCAGTGTCAGCATCAGTATCACCTCTTGAATTCTCATAAGAACTCCAGTGAACTAATCAGGACCCATCCTGAATGGGTGGGATCCACACCTCCATGGAAATATCAAAGTTCTTACCCACAGTTGGGTGAGTCACATCTCCATGGAAGCCCTCAATCAAAAGTTTCCACCCAACAAGATTGGATTAAAAGATCAAGGCTCTTGTGGGGTCCGTAAAAAAGGTTCAAACCAGCACATAAGCCCAAGTCTTTGGTGCTCTCATCAACAACCACAAAAATGTAGCAGTTTTCTCCTTTCTGCCTCTCAGAACCTTCTTTTACAGGTGTATAGGTAGTTACTCTGTGGTTCTTTAGGCTGCACATCATTTCACACTTCTGATTGTTTTTTCCTTACCCATATCCATTCTCTTTATCATTGCCTCTCAAGTTCTTTTCTACTATAGGTTTCTTCTCCCAGTGCACTGGAATCAAATGTGAGAGGTCCTGCCCCAAGATTCCCCTGTCTTTCATATTGAGATGACAGTTTCCAGAGGGTTAAAATTATATTGCCCTTTCCAGCAGATGTCTTCTAGTTAGAATTCCTTGTTATCCTTTCTTTCTCTCCTTTCTCCCTTCCTTCTTATCTTTCCATCTGCCTCCTTCCTTGCCTGCTTTGTGATTTAAAGTGTCCCCAGTGCCTATCTAAAGAAGATTCTTCTTCAAAAAACAAAAGCAAAAGCAGAACAAAACCACCTCCCCTTCCCTAAAAAAACAAACCTTCATATGTGAATGGGTTAATAAGAGGCAAACAGCTCTAAGAGATATTTTAAAATAATTCTTCTTGAAGAGGCAATACATGCACATGGTACAAAACTCAAAAGTACAAAAGAGCAGAGGATGGTAGAGATCCCCCTCCAATCTCTAGCTCCCACTTTCTGTAGCCAGAGGCAACTCCTATTACCAAATTATTGAGTATCCTCCCATAGATGGCCTATGGCTATACAATGAAATTCATGTAGACATTCTTTTGCTCACTGAGTTACTCAAATGATACTTATACACTGTTTGGCACTTTGCTCATTTCACTTAATGATATATCTTGAAGATGATTCTCTATCCAAAGAGTATTCTATAGCCTCATTCAAGGCTGAAGATAATATTCAGGGAACTCTAAGTATTAGAGTCTATTAGGGAAATTAAATGCTTATTTTTCACTTATTCTCAGCACTCACACACAAACTCACAAATACAGGAAAGCATCCGCACCAACATGAACAACATAGCCCAAAGGAATTTCTTGGTTCCAGAAAAGAGATCTCAGCTAAGCTGACACATACTTAAATTAGTCTTGTTTGTCTGTGTTCAAAAATCAGAGGTAGTGCCTCCAGTTATTGGAAATGTTGTTAAATGAAGTATCTGTTCATATGAACCACTGCATATTTCTTCTTTAATAGAAAACAGTAGAATCATTAATAAATCCACGGACCAGTGTTGCCTTTTGTAGTCCAAATCTGTAGCTGTGCTGGGAGGTTTGAAATATACATCATATTTAGAGCAATACAAGTATAGCTGTCCTCTTTCTGTTGCATTTTCATTAATTTGGATAATCTCAACATTGTTTGATATAGCATTCACAGAAGCCATTCATTGCTCATGTTCTTTTACTGTGATATTTATCATGCAAAGCAGAATTAATAACACTGCTCAAGTGTAAGGTAAGGTGGGGATGCTGCTTTTGGGGAGAAACACATAATTTTTTTTTCTGCTGTTGAGAAGAATAGTCTCCTAGGCAATTGGACTGAGAAGTTTCTGCATGTGTAGGGCTGAAACATCCTTGAGGATTTCTAACTTGGCAAGGGAAAGAGCCCTGGACTAGGGCACAGGACACTGAGGCTCTAGTCCTAGCTCTGCCCCTAGTGGGTGTGAGTGAATTCAAGTGCACTCACCTTTCTGGGTCTGGGTGTCCTCAGGTGAAATGAAACTGACTCAATGATCTTCAAAGTGTACTGAAAAGTAGGAATTTATGTTTCTCTACCTCACAATGGACTTCTCTTCTTTATCTTTTACAGTTGTTGAATTAAAGACGATTCTATCTTTTACATCTCAGTTGTGGGTTATTTTTGCCTCGTATTTCTTATGAATCTGTCCATGTTCTGCACTGTTATTGCTCAACTTAATTCCATGAAATCCCAAAGCCAGAAGACTTGTCGAAAGATGATTCTGCATGACCTCAAAAGCACAACAAGCCTGACATTCTTACTTGGCCTCACCTGGGGGCTTGCCTTTTTTGCCTGGGGTCCTGTGAGGATCCTGTTCTTATATCTTTTTGCCATTTTTAATACCTTGCAAGGTAAATTCTGCTTCTTTACCTTTTCTATGGCTAGCTAGCTGTTTGGGTTTGCTAAAGCAGCCAAAATGCAGTAAACAAGAAATGGGTGGCTTTTACAAAGGGAGTTTATTAGCTTACAATTTTACAATTCTAACAGAGGTGTCCCAGATGCTGGTGGCCTGTCTTCAGAATTTTACAATTCTAAAAGCCATGAAAATATCCAAATTAAGGCATCAACAGGAAGATACCTTCTCTGAAGACAGGCCACCAGCATCTGGGACACCTCGGTCACATGGGAAGGCATATGGCTGGTGTCTGCTGGACCTTTTCTCCTGGGTTTTGTTGCTTTCAGGTTCTGCTGAGTGGCTTTTTTGGCTTCTGTGGATGTTTCTCTCTGTCTGAGCTCTCTGGCTCTTTCCCATCCTTTATCCTCTTGTAAAGGACTCCAGCAAAAGATTAAGACTCACCTTGAATTGGGTGGGTCATATCTCCATGGAAACAACCAAATCAAAATGTCCCACCCACAATAGACCTGCACCCACAAGAATGGATTAAAACAACATGGCCTTTTCTGGGGTATACATAACAGCTTCAAACAACACACTAGCCCTCCTCCAAAGCCTTTTTGGCTTTTGAAGTTAGTCTCACTTATTGCAAACTCAAAGGAGGAAATCTTCGAGAGGCCTCTGTTCTCAGTGAGTTGACAGGCGGCCATTGGAAACATTAGCTAGATGTCAGATCTTCATTAAATGAATACACAGCCCACTTTCTATTACTCAGAGATGGAGAGAGAAACAAGATAGCTAATCCAACTCCAGTTAGTTGGGAATGTGTATATCAAGCCCTGATTGGCAGCACTTCTTACACCGTTCATTGCATCAACACATTGTGTTTGTAAATACACAGATTAACACTTGCGTTGACATTTGTAAGTGCACAATCCAGTTGAACATAGCACTTACTAGACAATAAAATTGTTGAAATTTTGATCCCACAGATTCTGACTGCATCAGATATCCTAATATTGTGAGAAAGAACCAGGCCAGGACATTAAAGAGTAATAGAGGAATTAAGGTTAAAGAACAAAGAGCAGTGGGTCTAGTCTTGGTTTTGCTAAAAATTGACCTTGAGAGAGTCATTAAAACTGATTGAATTAGATGATCCTGGGCTGTCTAAGGACTTTATAGCTCTTTAATTTCCTTCCTAATTTCTGGTGCAAGGAGCACATGATCAATGAAATGATTAAATGGTAGGGAAAAAATGGCTTGAGTTGTAAAAGCTAGGAGTCTGGTTAATACACTTTTGAGTAATTGTTGATATTTATTTTAAACTGATTTTGCTTATTAAAAACTCTTGGGAGAAAAGGCACACAGAATGATTTTCAAGGAGTATCAAACTCTACCCCAACCTCTTATCCACAAGATTGACCCAGTCCTTTTGGGCTATGGGGCAGGCTGTGAGTCAATTTGGGCAGCCCATGGAGACTCTTGACTTCTAGTACTCTTCACAATTTATTCATTCTAAAGTGCAGTCCACTGGTGCTAAAGTGCAGTCCACTGGTGGTCGCATGGTATACTCCAGCAATAAAGGAGTTCTATGGTCAAATAAATTTTGGAAGTGTTGCAAACTGTATTCCCCCAGTTTTGGAGTGGCACAGTGAACCATAGCATAGTAGAACTCAGAGAAATTCTGCTGGAAAAAAAACTTTTAAAAATTTGTTTTACCCAAAGTTTTTAAAACCTCAGAACCCTTTGTCATTGGGTTTGTTAACCCTGAGGAACCTTAGGAAATGTGAATTGGTATGCTTTTATTACATGCAGGCACTTGCAAAGTGGTGGAAGGGAGAGTGCAATCTAGTATGAGGCATAGTTTCTGTCCTCATGTTTTATGATTCAAGAAACCATCTCATTTTAGGCCAGTGAGGTAGACCAACTGAAACTTCAGTCCCACCAGATCTGCCAAGCTTATACAACCATACTGTGATTGGAATATAATAAGACACAAAACAAGTTGTTCTTCCATGTGCCATTTTTATTGTCCCTCTGGTAATAGGGCTGGAACTTTTAGGAGCTCTCTGCACCACTCTCACTTGGTTCTCTTTGAAGCTACCAGCATTTGATTGTATCCTAGACTGCTGACTGAGTCTCGCATGATGGTTCTACACTTTTCCTCTCAACAGAATTACCTGGCCTATGCTGACATGGCCGAGTCTCAGTAGGACGATGCTCTAACCTCAGGAGCTAACCAGACTTGGTGTAGAATGTCCCACAGAAATGGATCAGGAACTAGGTGCCTGTGCAGATTTCTTCCTGAGCCATGACTCCAGTCTTCTCTTTGGTGAGCTAATTTTGACGAGAAATATGCTCATCCTTTGAAAAGAGGGATGAAAGAGAAAGCTGATGACAGAACAAGAATGCAAAGCAGTTTAGAGCTTAAAGAAGAGGAGGGGTGTTTTTAAAACAGCAAATGTGCTCCTTTCCTACAGTGGAAGGGGAAAATAGTATCTAAGTAAGTAGCCTACATGGGTAGAAGTGAGCAGAATCCAACTGGAGATCTCTTGAGAACTAAAATCAAAGGACCTTAGATCCAGCATTACCAGAGCCAAACTGTCTGTTAGATATGCTTTATGTCAATCAAGCATGAAGTATTCATAGTCCTGCCTACAAGATAGCATATGACATCTTGTGGAGAGGATGTTTTCAGAACCTTGAGTTTTAGACAGGTTACATACATACATGCATACACACTACACACACACACACCCCAAATGACCTCTAAACAAGAATACAATGAAACAAGTGAACAAATTAGCCATTTAAAAGACAGATGGCAAGTTAACAAATCTGGCTGGAGAGGTTTTCCCTGTCGTCAGGTGAGAAGAAAAAAAGATGTGCCATAATAAGCCATTTGTGAAGGAGCAATGCACAAATAAAAATTCAGGTGACAAGAACCTGATGTCTTCCCTCATGCCTATGTTCTAGTGAGTAAGCAGATCAATCTGTTACTGGAAAGAAAAAGAAAGACTGTCAGGCAGAGAGGGAGAACTGGCAAGCAGCTCATTGGAATTCACATAATAACCTTTAAGTTGAAGAATTAACCAAACTCCATGCAGGAAATCTGATCAGTAACAGGTGCTTGATGTCACTGTTGCCCCTTGATTGTGCTGAAGCTGGAGGAGTTTTGCTTGCTCTGAGAATGGAGTTGGCACTCATTGGGTTGCTACATCTCCTTCCAGGTGGCTGCTGCTCAGAAAAAGCGTGAGCATGGCTGAACTCATCACCACAGTTGTTTGGTTACAAATGGAGATAAACCCCTTGGGGGAGTCATTCTGTTTAGCCTTCAGACTTGGCTGCCTTCCACCTGAAATCAGAGAATCTCAGGGCTGGGGCCCAGGGAGCTGAGAGGACCTTGAATTGAACTTTCCATCCATGCTGGGAAGTCATTCACCTCTGCCTGAAACTTTCCAGGGACAAAGAGTTCACCATCCCATAAAAGAGAGCATTAAACTTCTAATGAGCTCTGATTTTTCTACTGGTCATCACTACCTGAAGTTGTATCATAGTGAAGTGGTTAGGACCTTGGGCTCTGCAGTCAGACTGACCTGCATTCAGTACTGATGCTGCCAGCTCAATGTTAGCTGTGTGAACTGTGCCAAGTTTACTAGATTTCTTCGACTCTTATCCTAGGTCTGAAATCTGTAAAAATGAGAGCAATAGAGCAATGCTTGTTATATAGCCATTGCTTAGTAAACACTAGCTGGGATTTGTACATGGTAGCTCTGTAGCTTCTTTCCATTGCTCCTAGTTCTAACCTGGAAACCATACAGAACTAGCCTAATTTGTCCTGTTCATGACAGCTCTTTCAGATCTGTGACTACAGCTACCATCTCTCCTCACTCTGTATTCCCCACTCCAAGTTTTCACTTATCCAGATAAAACAGCCCAGCTCCTCCAGCTTTTCCTCAAGCCCATCACCATTCTTCTTCACCATATTCTGGAATACTTCAGTTTGTCATCACGCTTTTGAAATGGGGTTTCCCAAACTGAACTCAGTGCTGGTAGGGTTATGGTCAAACCAAGCAGAAAGGCAAGAGACTCTCATCCTGCCTCAATCAAGATTCTTTACTGCCACTAATGCCCTACCTGAAATTAGCTTTGGGAGCATTTACTATTGACTTATGTTCAGCTTGCAATGAGTTAAGACCACTCTGATCCATCATGAATCATTAACCTTTAACATGACTTGTCAAGGTAGAGGCAAGCTGAACTCTGTATAGAGAACAAAGGTTTCCAAATGCACTTGGGCCAAAACAAATATTTTGAGTCCCAAATAGGCATTGCTAAGTTTGTGGAAGGCTGGGAGAGTTTATGCATCAAGTGCCTTGGAGTTCAAGTCAACAAACATTTATTGAGCTGTCATATAGTACTGGAGGCAAAGGGAGAAAGTGAAAAGGAAGCATAACTCAGCACTCAAAGACTTGACTGCTAGGTAGGGATATGGATAGTATATGAAAAGTAATGTGGCTAAATGTGGCAAACATTATAAAAAATAAAGTGCATGGAGTTCAGAAGTGGGCAAGATGAATTTTAGTTTGAGGCATGTGGGAAAGCTTTGTGGATAAAATGATTTTTGGTATTGATCTTAAGAAGGAGACAGAATATTGACAGGAATAGCTTCTGCCCCCAACTCTGGGAAATCCAATTGGCCCTCAAGAGCATTTGTAATCAGGGTCATCTTCAATCCCGCCTTTATCATCCAAGGAGATGTTTTAGAGCATGAGGATGAGAAATGGTCAATATTGTTGATAGATACCTGCAGCACCTCCCTCCCACTTACAGAACAAAATCAGGGCTGGCAGTGAAATTTTAGGGCACCAATTACATAGTTTCCTCACAGTGGAATTGTGCCAAAGGGTAGGTGTATTCGTTATGTATTGCTGTCTAACAAATGACCCCCAAAATGTTAGATTAAAAGAATAAACATTTTTTTTATCTCATACAGTTTCTTAGGGTCAGAAATTCAGAAGCAAATTAGCTGGGTGGTTCTGGTTCAGGGTCTCTCATGAAGTTGTAGTCAAGCTGTTGATTAGAGCTGCAGTCATCTGAAAGATTGATTGAGGCTGGAGGATCTCTTCCAAGATGACATACTCTCATGCCTGTGGAGTGGAGACCTCAGTTCCTCACCATATGGGCCTTTCTACAGGGCTGTCAGAGTGTCCTCAAGACATAATAGTTGGTTTCCTCCAGAGTGAGTGATTCAAAAGAGAAAAAGAGACCAAGATGAAATCCACAATGTCTTACATAACCTAAACTTGGAAGTGACATACCATCATTCCTGCCATATTCTATTGGTATAGCATTGGAGTGGACAACACAAGGGTGTGAATACCAAAATGCAGGGATCATTGGGATCCATCTCAGAGGAAGGTTAGAGCAGGCCTGATCTCTCATGCTCTACGGTGGACAGCAGCCCAGGGAGAAAACTGTGGTTGATATGAAGTCTTGATACAGACCTTCTTGCCATCAAGGCCTTTGGGAGGGACACCTTCTTATGAAGTCAGAAAGCCAGTAGTGGTCCTGGGGGGTTGCTTGAAAGTAGTATCTATGGTGGCAAGAGTAGGCTTGAGACTGGATATTGTTGACAGCTGGTGGAAGAAGCTGAAAAAGACTGACCTTCTTCTCCTGGTTTAGGATTCCTCATTTTTGTGTTTCACTGCATGATGAAGGAAAGTGTACGGGAGCAGTGGCAGGTACACCTCTGTTGTGGGTGGCTTTAACTGAATAACTCTTCTGGTAAGATGCCAGTTTGGGCAATGTTTGAAATTTTACATTTTTCACAAAACTGATCAGATTAACCTGTTTCCTAACTTTAGTTCATACAGCATCAACATTAAAATGAAGGCTGTTTCCATGTCATGAAAATGATTTGTACTTTCATGCTGCGATGAATGAAGATGAATGAAGAATATGACTTGGACCATATTTTAACCTAGTGAAGCTTCTCTTTTGTCCCAGATTGCTTGGATTGCTTGTGCCAACTGTCACTTCAGTCTCAATTCAATCAAAATAACATTGTTTGAGTGCCTACTGTGTGCCAGGCACTGGGTCTTAGGTTTTTCTGGTGCACAGCTGGTCCATCCAGTGGGTTGAGTGGATGTGGGGAGTGAGGAGAGGCAATGGAAGTATAGAGAATTTAGCATTCTTAAGATACCTGGCAGGAGGTCTGCTAGGAACGACTGATGGTCCTTCTTGCAGAGTTGGAGTGTAGTGGATTCTGTTGTTGCTTCTTAAAACTGGTGCTTCCCTGGAGAATATGTCCAGTTCCAGAAAACTGTTTTTCTATGTATCAAAAGTTTCTTCCATCCAATTCAGACAGCTTCTCTCAGTCCCAATAGAAAACCCAGTTTATTTCTTCTAGGGAAGGCAGTACCTGAAATCTAAGGTTCTATAATTAACAAGGAGATCCCTCTCCTTTACACTGGGCACATCAGTAACTTGCTGATCCTTGTGCCATGCTCTAGGGAAAGTGGGCATCCTTGGTAAGTGAGGTGACTCTCTCTGTATCACATATTAGAGTACAAACTTACCCTTCACAGCTTCATAGAAAACCTGACTCTTTGAGGTACCTATGATGAACACTGTGCATTGTATAATTTACATACCCTAAAATTCATTTTAAGTGTACAGCTTAATGAGTTTTTGAGTTTTTAACTTTTTGATGTCGTTCCAGATGGGAGCAGCAGGTGTGGACTAAATGTTGGGTATAAACAAGGAAGACTGAATAAAACCTTTGAACACAAATTGTTGACACCGTCTCTCAAGTCAACTGCAACTAGTTCCACTTTCAAATCATTATGCTCTGCACAAAGCACTCCTTCAGACATAAGCTTCCCAAATGGTGAGAAAAAAAGCTATATTGCCTACACTTATATTCCAGAGATTTTGAGTTAATGTGAGGCCACGTACTTGGTGTAGGATAGTACTTTCCCCTTCAAAACTAAATTCACATGTGCATGCATATATCTGGGTTTATTCTCGGCTGAGTTGTGTATTGAAACACCTAGTAAACTTAGTATGTATAAATTTGATGGATTATTAGTACCAGTGGAGGAGACTGGAGGTTAAAAATATTCATGAGTAATTAAAAATAATTATCACAGACTGTTAAAGCTGGAAGGAACTTAGACCTTATCTTGTCCAATCTCCTCATTTTGCAGATGAGGAAACTTAGAGGGGAAAAGGAAAATGATTCACTGAGCCCATCAACAGCAGAATTGGGGCCAGAACTCAGGTCTTGTGGCTCTCCAGAATGTTGTCTGAGTTACACGTCATTCTTAGATGTTCATCTTCTTCCATAATAAGCTATATTTCCAGGTACAGGGAGTGATTTTGAGGTAGGGTTGGAGTGTTGAGAGGAAAAGTGTAGAGAAAGGATTGGTCTAAAGGCCCAAAGTAAAGAGAAAGGCAAAATGACTAGAACTTTGAGTTGAAGATGTGATGACTCTGCGTTGCATGCTTCCAGTTGGCTGATTATACTGTGGCTTTTGGTTGTCTCTCTTAAAGACCAAAATAGCTCCAGTTCACACACACAGACCTCCTTTGCTGGCCTGGCTGTAGTCATTTTCCCACCTTCTCAGTGTTGGTGGTAGGTCTCCCTCACCCACTTGTATTTTTCACTATGTTGGCTTGAAGTAACAGTTCTATGTTGCAAGCGCTGTGGCCAATCTGGGAGCAGTGAGGTGGGCAAAAAAAGCACCAAACTTAGATTTAGAAGGCTTTGGCTCAAGTCCAGCTCTGTCACTAATTATGTGACCTCGGCCACATCACTTCCCTTCTCAGAGCTACATTCTCTCTACCTTCAACACGAAGGGGCTAGGTTGAATGATCCCCAAAGTGCCTACCAGCTTCAGGACTGTGTGAGGCATCACTGTTTTCCAGTTTAGACTGGTTGACTGGTGCATGGAGTCTCAGTCTCCAGCTCTGTATAAGAATGTTAGTAGTGCACATGGAAACATTCTCTGGCCACAAAAGTCCATCACACTCTTTAGGCTGCTAACTTGCAGATATGTTCTAGTAAGGGTACTGGGGAACCAGGGTATGGATGATGGAAGCTCCTAAGTAGGTGACAGTTGGGGGTGTTTGGGAAATAACATTTTTGAAAAAGAATTCATTAGTATTGACTCCCCTGCTGCCCCCAGGGTATATTGTCTCATTAGCAAATATCCAGTCCAAATGTGTACATATTGTTCTCTGGAAGAGCAGTAGCAAATGCCATGTCCAGGATTTTGATGTTGTAACCAAGCAATAGACCTGGAGAGTCAAGAGGCCTGGGTCCACATTGATGGGCTCATCAGTTGTGATAGTAACTCAGCCTGTGAGGGTAACCAGTAAGTTAGCCAAGCCTCTTGGTCTGCAAGTTCTAAAACTGCCATCTGCTGGCTGCCATCAACCAAGGTCAGAGCTCAATTATGTTATCCCAGAGGGAAAAATAGCACCCCTGTGCTGCTAGGCACTCTCAGGCTTTAGAACCAGCCAAACCTTCAGAGCAAGAATATCAAATTCACAGGGGACATAGATGTGTGTGTATGTTTTCATTTTATGTTGCCTCTTCCTGAAGGCCTCCAAGGTTTGTACATGAATATCTTCCCCTAATATCAGGCCTTTATAGTCCCCTGACTGTTATTCAGGAAGAACTTATGCATCTGTAATTTCCTCAACAGTGCTGTCAAGGTGAATTAATTTGCCACAAATTTATATTCAACTATTCAAGGAAGGCGTCACAACCTTCACTTGCTTTCTAATTCCTTTATTCATTCTTAATTAGATAAAAAAAATTGTGCTCCTACTACGTGCCAAGTCACTGATGCCCTTGTTTTCTTTGATGCAGATGACTTTGATGAAGATCCCTACTGCTTTTCTCCCCTGGATTATGATGTTGTACCTAACTGTGTGAGAAGAATATTACCTGTGGAAATCAAAATGAGTTCCACTCACCCACAAAGATTTCTTCAATAAATCCTGACAGAGACCATTCACCCAGTTTGGGGGAAATTTTGAATTTTTGAAGCAGCCTGTTCCAACTTCCTAGTCTAAGTATTATTTTGAAATTGGACAGAATGAGATAGCACTAGTGAATATTAAACTCAGAATAATTCTCTGATTCATTGTTAGAGGGTTTTTCTTTCTTTTTTAAGATAAGATTTTGGTAAGATTATGGTATATTATGGGAGAAATGTCTACAGCATTGGAGATTTTGCTTTTCCAAAACTGAGGAAAAAAAAATCAAGACCAGGGTCCTTATTTTGCTGGGAGTCAAGCAATTTCACATGGCCAATGTGGCAGGACACTCAGTTGGCCTGATACCCACAGAGGAAATAGATAGGAACAGCCACACATCCATACATTTTGGGGGGAAAAAACCACAAAGCTCACAAAGCTCTGCCCTGTTGACTTGTCATGACAAAGCACCTGAAATCCACATTATTCAAGTCACTCCTTTGATTGAAGCCCCTTATTAAAATGTAAACATGTTTTGTGAAAAGGGTGGCCCATCAATCCTCAGTCACCCATAAATTCCTTAGTGAGGATTAATTTCTCAGCCAAGACAGTCCCTCAGGGAATGGTAAGCAGGGTCCTGAGGAATTTAACGAATCAGGAAATGTATGAAGCTGATTATTCTTCTATGGAGGAAAGGACAGGTCAGGATGAGCAGAACAGTAGGGGGATGTAGGCAAGAAGGGTCCCCCAAAGGCAACGGAGTGATGGGAAGTCATCGTAATGCTCTCCTAAATACTGCCACTGAGGCTTCCCAGCCAGGCAGGCTGCTCACTTTTGGCCTTGGGTAGAAACGAATAAAGAGATGAATGTTCTGGAGGATACACAAGGAATTGGTATGAGTTGTTGCCTTCAGCAAAGGGAACTGCGTATCTGGGGACAAAGGAGCAAAGGAATTTTACTTTTCATCCTATAGTTCTTTGTATTTTTTGACTCTTGAACTAAGAGAATATATTACCTCCTCAAGAAATAAATAAATGAATACATTTACAACCAGACCCTTTCAATGAAAATAAAAGATAATACTTCTGGGTTTTAATACCATAAATCAAGTTCCTCCTTACTCTTGTGAATATGTATAGTGCAATGGATTGTGGAGACAGCAGAGCTGGATTAAATTTCAGCTCTGCCACTTCCTAGATGTGTGACCTCAGGAGAAACAGTAATACAATAATAATAGTATATTCCTCATAGAGTTGAAGTAGAGTTTAAGTGAGAGAAGGTCTGTAAATCTAGCACAATGAAACCATACCTCTTAACTCCTTTATCTTTCTAACCCCTACCCCCTTACCTCTCACCCACACATGGCCTCACCCACTATGTCTATCCCATTAAAGAGGGATCCTCTTCAGTCAGATGTAACAGTGGTTGCTCAAAAGACTGGAGCAATGGTGCCACTCACCGGTACAAACCTCTCAGATCCACTGTGTCCCCTCTACCATCCCACATCCCATGAAAAAACTGTAGGTAGGCCCTTAGATGCCTGGATATAAGCCATTAGGATCAGTACCCTTGCCCATGAAATTTTGTCTTGAGGAAATCCCACATCCATTGTCCTCAAAATGGTTTCATGTGTACTTTTTTTTTTGCAGGGGAAGATGAGAGATCAAGAGAGACAGAAAGAGAGTTTGTGAAGGGACTAAAATAAATGATTTTGAAGGTTACAAAATGTCTTTGAACTGACAGCATTTTTAAGTCACCTTCATTCAAAAACAAATTTCGGGGCAAGGCTTGAGTGTAATTAGCAAATCTATAAATATATGCATTCTGCAAATGCTTTGATTTAGGGGAGCAGTTTGGCTATAAACTGTCCATGATTGTATTTATTTTCAGTAAGTAATAAGACACTGATTGTTCTGCTGTTGCTGGAGTGATGAACGTACAGCTCGTGTCTAATGATCTGACATGCTGTCAAGAACAGAAACATTATTTTATAGAAAAGTTCACGATTCCTGTCATGACTCCTCCTGCTAATTAGTAAAAAAAAAGAAATGGGTTTTCCTCAAATTAGATGACAGTTTGAAATGGCAGAGAAAACACTGAATAAACCTCTTTCAGGTATCCTTTGGTTTATTCTTCCTGGGCCCACAGAATGGCTGACACTTGTGTGAAGACAGGCCCAAGTGATTATGGAAAAGAGACCCTAGGACTTTTGAACAGCTTTCAATCAACAATCAACCTGCAAGTATTCCCTAAGCCCTGATGAGGAGGTAAAGAAGCAGACATGTCAAATTTAGGCCACCACCTCCAGCGGCTTACTGTTTACCTGAGCAGACCACATATACACAGTGGAATCGTCAATGATCAAAGCAAAGCTAGGGTGGAAGAGAAGTGTTTCATGGGCGGGAAATGGTGCAAGATTTGCACAAGCTGAGAGTGGAGTATTCCAGGTGGTGTGGGGACAGCTTGAGGAAGGCAGGACTCCTTTTTTTTTGTTACCACAGGCAAATACTCTTTATTAAGCACAGATCAACAAATTTCCAAAGCCCCTTGGAGCTTCAGGGCATGGGCTCTGGTTTTTCACTCTCTGCTGTGCGCTGGGGTAATTTATGGGGAAAGTTAGAGAACAGATCTTGGAAAAGGACAGAGGTCTCACAGAAAAGCTGGGCTGGCAAACACTGATAATACTAAACTCGCTCTGGGGCAAGTATGAAGAAGTTCCTGCCCAGGACCTTAATCCAGACTGTTTTGTCAGAAGTCCCAAAGAGAGTGATATCTGTGATTGCCTACCTCCTCTGCACCCAAAGATATAGGAAGGTTGGGAATAGAATCTCAGGCTTATGGTAATCAGTGTTTCTGGTCCTGGCCTTCAAACATTTAGGGAAAACAAGGACTTAGGATCAAAGGAAGAAGGACCTAGTTATAACTTTGTTGATTGGGTAGAAGAACTGAAATGCATTAAATTCATGCTTAAAATGTTTGGCACCTCTTAGGCCACCTCCATAAATATTTGCGGCATGCATGAATGAATGAATGGCCTGAAATATGTAAGTATTTAAAAGCAATGACAGATGTCTCCTAATCTGGGATTTCTTATCTTAGTGGTGAAAGAACCTATGTTCTCTATGACAACAGGGACCTTGTCTGTCTTGCTTACTGCTGTACTCTCCCATCACAAAATTTCAGTCAAATTTTTTCTGGTTGCTAGCAACAGAAACTTTTTCTCATTAACTAAGGAAAAAGGTACTTGTTAAAAAGTGTTTGGGGAATTCAAGTCATTTATGGGGAAGTTAGAGAACAGATCTTGGAAAAGGACAGAGGTCTACAAAGTGGGAACCATAGGGATGGTCTCCTAGTAGGAAGACTTCTCATAGGGGCACCACTATTGGGAAGAATAAACAGCAATATCCTCCATCTCAACATTACTAGTTTAGGATTTGAAGTCCCAAAGACTGTTTCTGATTGGCTGAACTTAAGTTTTTTTTTGCTGTACGGAGCAGCAAAAGGAGGAATGTGGAAGAAGAAACCTTCAGAGAATCCTTGGGTTATAATAGTGGGAGGACAGGAACTTGAATTTACCATCCCACCAAGAGGACTCACATTGGGAGAGAGATAATTCTGAAACAGGAAATCAGGGTGCTGTTAGGAGTGGAAAAGTAGGTGAGAAAAAAGAAACCATATATGTCCATTATACACAAAATGAGACAATATATTTTGGTTGAAAGAATGACTAATTCAGTAATTTACATCTAAAGTGAGGATGCAGTAGTGCTTAAAAGAGGAGAGCTCTCTCTCACCTCCATGGGTCATTCATGTATTCACTTACTTTTTTAAGGCTAAGGTTGGGAGGCATAGAGAACTTAAGATAAGCATCCTAGAATGATAGAGAAGTGTGTGGTTAGTAGAGGTGATTTTTAGAGTTTTTGAACACAACACAAGTTGGCCCCACTCTAAGGAAAAGTGGTGTATGAGAATGAGTTTAATTGTCTCCAAAGGAGCTCATAACTGATTACGCATCCATTTGCAAAGGTGCTTCACCATACAGCTTTTTCAGCATTCTTAAAATGTGCCTGTTTCTCATTTCCAATGCATTAGAAGAGTTCCCCTAAATAGATGAAAACATATTTTAGTCCCAACTTCTAGGACCCTACAATTCTGATTAGGGAAGGCTCAGATTCACAGAAAAGGGTGAGGTATATGGCATTCAAGGCCCTCCATTGGAGGACTCTGGTGTTGAGATATAAAATGATATAAAAAGACACACGGAAATCAATAATAAATGGTGAATTTAAATATTGAAAAAAAATTCCTCTAAATGCATAAGAAAAGTACAGATGTTTCCTTAGCATATGCAGTCCTATGCAAATGATTATTTAAATTAAAGAAAAATTTGGAACTGGCAAATTCCCAAGTGTCCAAGATTTACTTACATTAACATAGTATTCATCATAGAAAAAGGGGTGGAGGATTTTGCTTACACCCCGTATCACTTAGAAGTGAGGCCGGGTAATTATAGAGTGAAAGCACTCAAATCAGGGGACAGACTAGACAGACAGACAAATGGTTAGATAGATAGTTTTCACCTTCAAAATGTTAGCCATCTAATTCATCATGCTCAGTTGTTTGTAGGCAGCAATGGGACTAGAAATGGAAATGAATCTGAGTTGCACTGAATTTTGATGAAACCCTAGTTGTTGCTAGAAAGTTTTTTTTTTAATCCTTGGCCCACAAATTCTCAGAGGAATCGAAATCTTTAGAGGTAGGTATAGGGGAAGAATAAAGACCTTCTGTAACAGGTTACATCAAATCTTCTGACACTGGCCCTTTCAGGGGTAAAGACATAGGGATATACTTTATAGTGAATCAGACTTCCCCAGCCTGTGTGATCTGGGTCTTTAGTGAACCTAAGAAATCAGGCTGTGGAATATGAGGCAGCAGATAGAAGTTAGGGAATATTACTGTAGTATTGGGGCTGGTGGCTGTTCCCTTTCTTCTCTCCACATCCTTTAAGACCAACGCATTAGAAGAATCCAGAAATGTGAGTAAATGAAGGTTTCAAGGATGTTTGTCATTCTTTCAATCTATCAGTTAACCAAGAACAGCATGCAGATCACAATGGGTAGCTTCTTTGTGCCCAGTCCTATGCTAAGCACCATAGAGGATACAAAGATATGTAAGACACAATTCCACATGTGAGAATCTGAGAATGTCTTTGGGGCAATAAAACATTCACAGATATAAAAATCTGTCAACAGTAATATATGTTAACCATTATGTGGTAGAGAACTTTAGGCATAACAAACAGTAGCCAATTAATTATTAATTTAATTCCACAAATATTTATTGAACATCTACTATGTTTGAGGTACTGAACAAGACAGACACAGTCCTTTCAATTATCTAGACAGACAGACAACTAAATGTGCAATAACAATACAGTATGTGATACTTTCATATACTATTATCAGAGGTTTCAATTTATATAACTGGTTAGAAGGCAAAACAGGCATAGCCTCTTTGGAAAACTGGTGGTTTCCAACAAATTTAAACATGCCCCATGACCTAGCATTTCCTCTCCTACATATATACCCCAGAGAAATGCAAACATGGCTAAACAAATTGTGGAGCAATCATACAATGGACTAGTACACAACAGTAAAAAAGAAGGAACTATGGATACACACAACAACATGGACAAATATTAAAATATGTTACATCAAAGAAGCTAGACACAAAGCATATATACTATATGATTTCATTTATATTAGCAGGCAAAAATAATTGATTATTATAGAAATCAGAACAGAGGTTATCTCTGAGGGAGGGGCACATACTGAGAAGTTGCAAGAGAGAAGGTTCTGGGGTGCTAGAAATGGTGTATATCTTGATCTAGGTGGTGGTTACACAGGTATATACACATGTAAAATTCATCAAGCTGCACACTTAAAAGTGTGTGATCTATACACTTTATTGTATGTTTGCTGATCATTAATTGAAAAACAATGGAAAACATACAGCCTTTTTGAGAGCATTTTAACAGTATCTATCCAAACTTAAATGTGCATGTTCTTATCCCAGAAATCCCACTTCTAAAATTATATGCTAATACCCTAGTACAGGAATACAAAGATTTTGGGGTAAGTCCATTCACTGCAACACTGGAATAGTGAAAACTGGAAATAAGCTAAAGGTTAATCAATATCAGACTGAATAAATGTGGACTAGGCATTATATGGAATAATATGAAGCTAACAAAAAGAATGAGTTGTATCAATATGATTGATACATAAAGATTTCCACAAATTATTTTTATGCTAAACAGCAAGTTGTAAAACACTACATATAGTAGGATAATATTTGTGTGAAAACAAAAATTTATTTCATGTGCATACCCATATTTATGTACAGAAAAAAATCTGTAAGGATACAAACCATGTTATTAAAAGTGGTTTACCTCTAAGGAGAGGATTGGTGGCGGATTTCACTTTTTATTTTATACACTTAAGTATTGTTTTAATATTTGTAAAAGAAATCTGTGACTTTATAAGTTTTATAATTTAAAAAATTTAGTAATGATAAGAATATGTGCAGTGTAATGAGTTTCTCTGGCTTGGGTAACTGAACGGATGGAGATCCAGTTTACTCACTGAGATAGTAGCAATGGAAAATGCTCAAAGGTGTTTTGTTGCAAAAGATGGTAAATTAAGTCTTGGACATCTGGAGTTTGAGATGCCTTTGGGACATTCAGGTCAAGATGTCTAGATTTTGGAAATCATAAATATTTGAATGGCAGTTGAAGTCAACACAGGAATGAATGAAATTGCTGAGGGGGAGTATGTAGAAGAGAATGGAAGGAAATAGACCCAGGACTGAGGAACAACAAGAGACAGGCAGAGGTGAAACAGCCTGCAAAGGGCAACTTGAAGAAAACCAGGGGTATGTGGTGTCATGAAAGCCAAGGAAAAAGAGATTCACAATGTAGAAAGAGTTCAATAGTGGCATATCTGGATTTAGTGACAAGGAAACTTTTGTGAAATCCAGGAAGTTGAGTACTGTGGATGTGGGGAGCCAAGAGAAGCTCGTTCAGCTGGGATAGCTATACTAATATTGCACAAAAGAGACTTTAAATGCAAAAAAAAATGTTAAAAGAGACAAAGAAGGACACTATATATTAAAAACGGGCAATCCACCAAGAAGAAATAACAATCATAAATATTTATGCACCTAACAATGGTGTGCCAAAATATATAAGGCAAACACTGGCAAAACTGAAGGGAGAAACAGATGTCTCTACAATAATAATTGGAGACTTCAATACAACAGTCTCATCAATAGATAGAATATCTAGACAGAGGATCAATAAGGAAAAAGCAAACAAGAACAATATGATAAATGAGCTAAACCTAACAGGCATATAAAGAAAAATATACCCAAAACAGCAGGATATACATTTTTCTCAAGTGCCCATGGATCATTCACCAGGATAGAGCACATGTTGTATCACCAAACAGGTTTCAATACTTTTAAAAAGATTGAAATTATATGACCACTCTCTCTGACCATAATGGAATGAAGCTGGAAATAAATAGCAGGTGGAGAACCATAAAATTCATAAATATGTGGCCCTTAATCAACACAATCCAACAATCTGTAGAGCAAAAAAGAAAATTGAAAGAGAAATCAGTAAATGTTGCGAGGCAAAAGAAAACGAGAACACAACAATCTTAAACTTACAGGATGAAGTGAAGAGGGAAATTTATAGTGCTAAATGCCTACATTAAAAAAGAAGAAAGAGCTAAATGCAAAGACCTAACTGCACACATGGAGGAACTAGAAGCAGAACAGTGAACTAATCCCAAAGCAAGCAGAAGGGAAGGAATAAAGATTAGAGCAGAAATAAATGAAATTGAGAACATGAAAATAATAGAATAAACAAAACCAAAAGTTGGTTCTTTGAGAAGATCAATAAAATTAACAAACCCTGAGCTAGACTGAGAAAGAAAAAAAGACAGAAGATGCAAATAAATAAAGTCATAAATGAGAAGGGGGACTTACTATTGATCCCACAAAAAATTAAAAGTATTGTAAGAGGATTCTATGAACAACTGTATGCCAACAAATTAGACAACTTAAGTGAAACAGACAATTTCCCCAAAACACATGAGCGACCTACACTGACCCTAAAAGAAACAGAAAACACTAACAGACCAATTACAGGTAAAAGATTGAATCAGTCCAGTCATCAAAAACTTGCCAACAAAGAAAAGCACAGGGCCAGATGGCCTCACAGGTGAATTTTACCAATCATTCAAAGAAGAATTAATACCAATCTTGCTCAAACTCTTCCAAAAAATTGAAGAGAAGGGAATACCACCTAACTTATTCTATGAAGCCAACATCAGCCTAATAGCAAAGCCAGATAAAGATATTACAAGAAAATCACACCAATTTCTCTAATGAATATAGATGCAAAAGTCCTCAACAAAGTACCTGCAAATCAAATCTAAAAGCACATTAAAAGAATTAAACACCATGATCAAGTAGGTTCTATCCCAGGTATACAAGTGTGGTTCAACACAAAACAATCAATTAATGTAATATACTGCATTAAATTGAGGGGTAAAAACCACATGATAATCTTGATTGATGCAGAAAAGGCATTTGACAAAATTCAGCCCCTTTTTTGATGAAAACACTTCAAAAGGTAGGACTTGAAGGGGACTTCCTTAAAATGATAAAGTGCATATATGAAAAACCCATAGCTGGTATAGTACTCAATGGTGAGAGACTGAAAGCCTTCCCTCTAAGATCAGGAACAAGACAAGGTTGCCTGCTGTCACCACTATTATTCAACATTGTGCTAGAAGTTCTAACTAGAGCAGTTAGGAAAGAAAAAGAATTAAAAGACATCCAAATTGGAAAGGAAGAAGTAAAACTTTCATTATTTACAGATGACATGATCCTATATATAGAAAGTCCTGAAAAATCTACCACAAAGCTACTGGAGCTAATAAATGAGTTCAGCAAAGTGGCAGGATACAAGATCAACATGTAAAAATCAGTAGTGTTTCTGTACACTTGTAATGAGCAATCTGAGGAGGAAATTTTTTTAAAAAATCCATTTACAATAGCAGCTAAAAAATATCCCAATATCTAGGAATAAATTTAACCAAGCTTGTAGAGGACTTGTACACAGAAAACTGCAAAACATTGCTAAAAGAAATCATAGAAGACCCAAAGAAATGGAAGGACTTTCTGTGTTCATGGATTGGAAAATTAAATATTGTTAAGATGTCAATTCTACCTAAATTGATTTTCAGATTCAATGCAATCCCAATCAAAATTTGAACAGCTTATATTGCAGAAGTGGAAAAGCCAATTATCAAATTATTTGGAAGGATAAGGGGCCATGAGTAGCCCAAAACATCTTGAAAAAGAATGATGTGGGAGGGCTCACACTTCCTGACTTTAAAGCATACTACAAAGCTACAATGGTCAAAATAGCATAAAGGGAGGGAGGCGGGGCAAGATGGCAGACTGCTGAGCTGTAAGTTTTAGTTACTCCTCCAGGAAAGTAGGTAAAAAGCCAGGAACTGCGTGGACTGGACACCACAGAGCAATCTGTCTTTGGGCATACTTCATACAACACTCATGAAAACGTCAACTGCTGAGATCAGCGAAATCTGTAAGTTTTTGCGGCCAGGGGACCTGCGCCCCTCCCTGCCAGGCTCAGTCCCGGGGGAGGAGGGGCTATCAGCTCTGGGAAGGAGAAGGGAGAACTGCAGTGGCTGCTCTTATCGGAAACTCATTCTACTGATTCAAACTCCAACCATAGATAGACTGAGACCAGACACCAGAGACTCTGAGAGCAGCCAGCCCAGCAGAGAGGACACAGGCATAGAAAAAAAACAACACGAAAAACTCCAAAATAAAAGCAGAGGATTTTTGGAGTTCTGGTGAACATAGAAAGGGGAAGGGCCCTGAGGCGCATATGCAAATCCCGAAGAAAAGCTGATCTCTCTGCCCTGTGGACCTTTCCTTAATGGCCCTGGTGGCTTTGTCTATTAGCATTTCAATAACCCATTAGATCTCTGAGGAGGGCCGTTATTTTTTTTTTTAATCCTTTTTTCTTTTTCTAAAACAATTACTCTAAGAAGCCCAATACAGAAAGCTGCAAAGAATTGCAATTTGGGCACGTCAAGTCAAGAGCAGAACAAAGAGAGCTCTGAGACAAAAGGCAATAATCCAGTGGCTGAGAAAATTCACTAAACAACACAACTTCCCAAGAAAAGGGGGGTGTCCGCTCACAGCCACCATCCTGGTGGACAGGAAACACTCCTGCCCGTCGCCAGCCCCATAGCCCAGAGCTGCCCCAGACAACCCAGTGTGACAGAAGTGCTTCAAATAACAGGCACACACCACAAAACTGGGCGTGGACATTAGCCTTCCCTGCAACCTCAGCTGAATGTCCCAGAGCTGGGAAGGTAGAGCAGTGTGAATTAACAAAGCCCCATTCAGCCATCATTTGAGCAGACTGAGAGCCTCCCTACACAGCCCAGCAACCCAGAACTTCCCTGGGGGGACGGCACTCACTTGTGACATAGCACAGTCATCCCACAACAGAGGACCCGGGGTGCACGGCCTGGAAGAGGGGCCCACTTGCAAGTCTCAGGAGCCATACGCCAATACCAAAGACTTGTGGGTCAGTGGCAGAGACAAACTGTGGCAGGACTGAACTGAAGGATTAGACTATTGCAGCAGCTTTAAAACTCTAGGATCATCAGGGAGATTTGATTGTTAGGGCCACCCCCCCTCCCCGACTGCCCAGAAACACGCCCCACATACAGGGCAGTCAACACCAACTACACACGCAAGCTTGGTACACCAATTGGGCCCCACAAGACTCACTCCCCCACTCACCAAAAAGGCTAAGCAGGGGAAAACTGGCTTGTGGAGAACAGGTGGCTCGTGGACGCCACCTGCTGGTTAGTTAGAGAAAGTGTACTCCACGAAGCTGCAGATCTGATAAATTAGAGATAAGGACTTCAATAGGTCTACAAACCCTAAAAGAACCCTATCAAGTTCAGCAAATGCCACGAGGCCAAAAACAACAGAAAATTATAAAGCATATGAAAAAACCAGACGATATGGATAACCCAAGCCCAAGCACCCAAATCAAAATACCAGAAGAGACACAGCACCTAGAGCAGCTACTCAAAGAACTAAAGATGAACAATGAGATCATAGTATGGGATATGAAGGAAATCAAGAAGACCCTAGAAGAGCATAAAGAAGACATTGCAAGACTAAATAAAAAAATGGATGATCTTATGGAAATTAAAGAAACTGTTGACCAAATTAAAAAGATTCCGGACACTCATAGTACAAGACTAGAGGAAGTTGAACAACGAATCAGTGACCTGGAAGATGACAGAATGGAAAATGAAAGCATAAAAGAAAGAATGGGGAAAAAAATTGAAAAACTCGAAATGGACCTCAGGGATATGACAGATAATATGAAACGTCCGAATATAAGACTCATTGGTGTCCCAGAAGGGGAAGAAAAGGGTAAAGGTCTAGGAAGAGTATTCAAAGAAATTGTTGGGGAAAACTTCCCAAATCTTCTAAACAACATAAATACACAAATCATAAATGCTCAGCGAACTCCAAATAGAATAAATCCAAAAAAACCCACTCCGAGACACATACTGATCACACTGTCAAACATAGAAGAGAAGGAGCAAGTTCTGAAAGCAGCAAGAGAAAAGCAATTCACCACATACAAAGGAAACAGCATAAGACTAAGTAGTGACTACTCAGCAGCCACCATGGAGGCGAGAAGGCAGTGGCACGATATATTTAAAATTCTGAGTGAGAGGAATTTCCAGCCAAGAATACTTTATCCAGCAAAGCTCTCCTTCAAATTTGAGGGAGAGCTTAAATTTTTCACAGACAAAGAAATGCTGAGAGAATTTGCTAACAAGAGACCTGCCCTACTGGAGATACTAAAGGGAGCCCTACAGACAGAGAAACAAAGACAGGACAGAGAGACTTGGAGAAAGGTTCAGTACTAAAGAGATTCGGTATGGGTACAATAAAGGATATTAATAGAGAGAGGGAAAAATATGGCAAACATAAACCAAAGGATAAGATGGCCAATTCAAGAAATGCCTTCACGGTTTTAACGTTGAAAGTAAATGGATTAAACTCCCCAATTAAAAGATATAGATTCGCAGAATGGATCAAAAAAAAATGAACCATCAATATGTTGCATACAAGAGACTCATCTTAGACACAGGGACACAAAGAAACTGAAAGTGAAAGGATGGAAAAAAATATTTCATGCAAGCTACAGCCAAAAGAAAGCAGGTGTGGCAATATTAATCTCAGATAAAATAGACTTCAAATGCAGGGATGTTTTGAGAGACAAAGAAGGCCACTACATACTAATAAAAGGGGCAATTCAGCACGAAAAAATAACAATCCTAAATGTCTATGCACCCAATCAAGGTGCCACAAAATACATGAGAGAAACACTGGCAAAACTAAGGGAAGCAATTGATGTTTCCACAATAATTGTGGGAGACTTCAACACATCACTCTCTCCTATAGATAGATCAACCAGACAGAAGACCAATAAGGAAATTGAAAACCTAAACAATCTGATAAATGAATTAGATTTAACAGACATATACAGGACATTACATCCCAAATCACCAGGATACACATACTTTTCTAGTGCTCACGGAACTTTCTCCAGAATAGATCATATGCTGGGACATGAAACAAGCCTCAATAAATTTAAAAAGATTGAAATTATTCAAAGCACATTCTCTGACCACAATGGAATACAATTAGAAGTCAATAACCATCAGAGACTTAGAAAATTCACAAACACCTGGAGGTTAAACAACACACTCCTAAACAATCAGTGGGTTAAAGAAGAAATAGCAAGAGAAATTGCTAAATATATAGAGACGAATGAAAATGAGAACACAACATACCAAAACCTATGGGATGCAGCAAAAGCAGTGCTAAGGGGGAAATTTATAGCAGTAAACGCATATATTAAAAAGGAAGAAAGAGCCAAAATCAAAGAACTAATGGATCAATTGAAGAAGCTAGAAAATGAACAGCAAACCAATCCTAAACCAAGTAGAAGAAAAGAAATAACAAGGATTAAAGCAGAAATAAATGACATAGAGAACAAAAAAACAATAGAGAGGATAAATATCACCAAAAGTTGGTTCTTTGAGAAGATCAACAAGATTGACAAGCCCCTAGCTAGACTGACAAAATCAAAAAGAGAGAAGACCCATATAAACAAAATAATGAATGAAAAAGGTGACATAACTGCAGATCCTGAAGAAATTAAAAAAATTATAAGAGGATATTATGAACAACTGTATGGCAACAAACTGGATAATGTAGAAGAAATGGACAATTTCCTGGAAACATATGAACAACCTAGACTGACCAGAGAAGAAATAGAAGACCTCAACCAACCCATCACAAGCAAAGAGATCCAATCAGTCATCAAAAATCTTCCCACAAATAAATGCCCAGGGCCAGATGGCTTCACAGGGGAATTCTACCAAACTTTCCAGAAAGAACTGACACCAATCTTACTCAAACTCTCTCAAAACATTGAAGAAAATGGAACACTACCTAACTCATTTTATGAAGCTAACATCAATCTAATACCAAAACCAGGCAAAGATGCTACAAAAAAGGAAAACTACCGGCCAATCTCCCTAATGAATATAGATGCAAAAATCCTCAACAAAATACTTGCAAATCGAATTCAAAGACACATTAAAAAAATCATACACCATGACCAAGTGGGGTTCATTCCAGGCATGCAAGGATGGTTCAACATAAGAAAAACAATCAATGTATTACAACACATTAACAAGTCAAAAGGGAAAAATCAATTGATCATCGCAATAGATGCTGAAAAAGCATTTGACAAAATCCAACATCCCTTTTTGATAAAAACACTTCACAAGGTAGGAATTGAAGGAAACTTCCTCAACATGATAAAGAGCATATATGAAAAACCCACAGACAGCATAGTATTCAATGGTGAGAGACTGAAAGCCTTCCCTCTAAGATCAGGAACAAGACAAGGATGCCCGCTGTCACCACAGTTATTCAACATTGTGCTGGAAGTGCTAGCCAGGGCAATCCAGCAAGACAAAGAAATAAAAGGCATCCAAATTGGAAAAGAAGAAGTAAAACTGTCATTGTTTGCAGATGATATGATCTTATATCTAGAAAACCCTGAGAAATCAACGATACACCTACTAGAGCTAATAAACAAATTTAGCAAAGTAGCAGGATACAAGATTAATGCACATAAGTCAGTAATGTTTCTATATGCTAGAAATGAACAAACTGAAGTGACACTCAAGAAAAAGATACCATTTTCAATAGCAACTAAAAAAATCAAGTACCTAGGAATCAACTTAACCAAAGATGTAAAAGACCTATACAAAGAAAACTACATAACTCTACTAAAAGAAATAGAAGGGGACCTTAAAAGATGGAAAAATATTCCATGTTCATGGATAGGAAGGCTAAATGTCGTTAAGATGTCAATTCTACCCAAACTCATCTACAGATTCAATGCAATCCCAATCAAAATTCCAACAACCTACTTTGCAGACTTGGAAAAGCTAGTTATCAAATTTATTTGGAAAGGGAAGATGCCTCGAATTGCTAAAGACACTCTAAAAAAGAAAAACGAAGTGGGAGGACTTACACTCCCTGACTTTGAAGCTTATTATAAAGCCACAGTTGCCAAAACAGCATGGTACTGGCACAAAGATAGACATATAGATCAATGGAATCGAATTGAGAATTTGGAGATAGACCCTCAGATCTATGGCCGACTGATCTTTGGTAAGGCCCCCAAAGTCACCGAACGGAGCCATAATGGTCATTTCAACAAATGGGGCTGGGAGAGTTGGATATCCATATCCAAAAGAATGAAAGAGGACCCCTACCTCACCCCCTACACAAAAATTAACTCAAAATGGACCAAAGATCTCAATATAAAAGAAAGTACCATAAAACTCCTAGAAGATAATGTAGGAAAACTTCTTCAAGACCTTGTATTAGGAGGTCACTTCCTAGACTTTACACCCAAAGCACAAGCAACAAAAGAGAAAATAGATAAATGGGAACTCCTCAAGCTTAGAAGTTTCTGCACCTCAAAGGAATTTCTCAAAAAGGTAAAGAGGCAGCCAACTCAATGGGAAAAAATTTTTGGAAACCATGTATCTGACAAAAGACTGATATCTTGCATATACAAAGAAATCCTACAACTCAATGACAATAGTACAGACAGCCCAATTATAAAATGGGCAAAAGATATGAAAAGACAGTTCTCTGAAGAGGAAATACAAATGGCCAAGAAACACATGAAAGAATGTTCAGCTTCACTAGCTATCAGAGAGATGCAAATTAAGACCACAATGAGATACCATCTAACACCGGTTAGAATGGCTGCCATTAAAAAAACAGGAAACTACAAATGCTGGAGGGGATGTGGAGAAATTGGAACTCTTATTCATTGTTGGTGGGACTGTATAATGGTTCAGCCACTCTGGAAGTCAGTCTGGTATTTCCTTAGAAAACTTGATATAAAGTTACCCTTCAATCCAGCGATTACACTTCTCAGTATATACCCGGAAGATCGGAAAGCAGTGACACGAATAGATACCTGCACGCCAATGTTCATAGCAGCATTATTCACAATTGCCAAGAGATGGAAACAACCCAAATGTCCTTCAGCAGATGAGTGGATAAATAAAATGTGGTTTATACACATGATGAAATACTACGTGGCTGTAAGAAGGAACGATGTTGTGAAACATATGACGATATGGATGAACCTTGGAGACATAATGCTGAGCAAAATAAACCAGGCACAAAAAGAGAAATATTAGATGCTACCACTAATGTGAACATTGAAAAATGTAAAATAAATGGCTTATAATGTAGAATGTAGGAGAACTAGTGATAGAGAGCAATTAATGAAGGGGGAATGATAACCCAATAAGAATAGATAAGCTATCGTGGGTAAATGTAATGTTCTGGGAATGCCCAGGAATAGCTATGGTTTGTTAATTTCTCATGGGTATGGTAGGAACAAGTTCACAGAAATGTTGCTACATTAGGTTATTTTCTTAGGATAACGTAGGAACATGTTGGAAGTAAAGTAGTTATTTTAGGTTAGTTGTCTTTTTCTTAGTCCCTTGTTATGGTTTGTTTGAAATGTTTTTTAATTTTTTTAATTTTTTTGATATAGTTTATAGTTAATTTAAAAAAAGAGTTCATTAAAAAAATGGAAAAATATGCAGAGCCCCCCTGAGGAGCTGGTGGAGAATGCAGGGATGTTGGGCTTCCCCACCTCAGTGGCTGCTGATGTGCTTACAGACATAGGAGACTGGTGGTTTGATGGGCTGAGCCCTCTACCATGGGACTTGCCCTTGGGAAGACTGTTGCTGCAAATGATACGATAGGCCTGCCTATAATTGTGCCTGAGAGTCTCCTCCTGAATGCCTCTTTGTTGCTCAGATGTGGCCCTCTCTCTCTAGCTAAGCCAACTTGGCAGGTGAAAGCACTGCCCTCCCCCCTATGTGGGATCTGACACCCAGGGGAGTAAATCTCCACAATGTGGAATATGACTCCCGGAGAGGAATCTAGACCCTGCATTGTGGGATGAAGAACACCTTCTTGACCAAAAGGGGGATGTGAAAGGAAATAAGTTTCAGTGGCCGAGAGATTCCAAAAGGAGCCAAGAGGTCACTCTGGTGGGCACTCTTACATACAATATAGACAACCCTTTTTAGGTTCTAATGAGCTGGAATAGCTAGCAGTAAATACCTGAAACTATCAAACTACAACCCAGAACACTGGAATCTTGAAGATAATTGTATAAAAATGTAGCTTATGAGGGGTGACAATGTGATTGGGAAAGCCACATGGACCATACTTCCCTTTGTCCAGTATATGGATGGATGAGTAGAAAAGGGGGTCAAAAAAAAAAAAAAAAAAAAAAAGAATGAACAAGGGCCTGTATCTGACACCTTATACAAAGCTTAACTCAAAATGGATCAAAGACCTAAATGTATGAACCAGGACCATAAAATTCCTTGAACAGAATGCATGGAAGAATCTTCAATATCTTGTAGTGGGCAATATTTTCTCAGATTTTATACCCAAAGCACAAACAATGAAAGAAAAAATAGATAAATGTGACCTCCTCAAAATAATAAACTTCCGTGCTTCAAAGGACTTTGTCAAGAAAATGAAAGGAAGCCTATGCAAAGGGAGAAAATATCCAATGGCAGTTTTAAATCCAGAATATATAAAGAAATCCTGCAATGCAACAGTAAAAAGACAAACAACCTGTACCACTTTGTGTATATTATGTCCCCCAGAAAAAGCCATGTTCTTTGATGCAATCTTGTGGGGGCAGACATAATGGTGGAGATTAGGTTGGAACGTTTGAAATAGGTTGTTTCCATGGAAATGCACCTTACCCAACTGTGGGTGATAACTCTGATTGGATAGTTTCCATGGAGGTGTGGCCCCACCCATTCAGCGTGGGCCTTGATAAGTTTACTAGAGCACTATATAAGCTCAGAGAGAAGATGTGAGCTTGCTACAGCCAAGAGGGACACTTTGAAGAATGCACTGGCACTGAGAGGTGGTTCAACTTACAGAGACAGTTTGAAGATGGCTGTTGAAAGCAGACTCTTGCTCTGGAGAAGCTAACAGAGGACAAAAGCCCCAGAACAATTGAGAGTGACATTTTGAAGAGGAGCTGTGGCCTAGAGAGGAATGTCCAGGGAGAAAGCCATTTTGAAACCAGAACTTGTAGCGGACGCCAGCCACGTGCCTTCCCAGCTAACAGAGGTTTTCTGGAGGCTGTTGGCCATC
This sequence comes from Choloepus didactylus, assembly GCF_015220235.1. Lineage (NCBI taxonomy): Eukaryota > Metazoa > Chordata > Mammalia > Pilosa > Megalonychidae > Choloepus > Choloepus didactylus. The sequence goes on from NC_051334.1 coordinate 172,552,395, forward strand.
CTCCAGTGAAGGTACCCGATTGCTGATGTGTTACCTTGGACACTTTATGGTCTTAAGACTGAAACTGTGCAACCAAATAAACCCCCTTTATAAAAGCCAATCCATTTCTGGTGTTTTGCCTTCCAGCAGCATTAGCAAACTAGAAGATGACCCAATTTAAAAATGGGCAAAAGACTTGAATAGACACTTTTCCAAAAAGGAAATACAGATGGCTAAAATGCACATGAAAAGATGTTCAACCTCACTAGCTATTAGGGAAATGCAAATCAAAACCACAATGAGATAGCATTTTGCACCTACTACAATGGCCACTATTAAAAAAAAAAAACAGAAAACCAGAAGTGTTGGAGAGGATGTGGAGAAAGAGGAACACTCATTCATTGCTGGTGGGAATGTGAAATGGTGCAGCCGCTGTGGAAAATAGTTTGGGAATTCCTCAGGAAGCTAAGTATAGAATTACTATGTGATCCAGAATTCCTGCTACTAGATATATACTCAGAAGAACTGAAAGCAGGGCCATGAACAGACATTTGTACACCAGTGTTCATAATGGCATTATTCACAATGGCCAAAAGATAGGAGTATCTCAAGTGTCCATCAACCAATCAATGGATAAAGTATATATATATGGTGGAATACTATTTAGCTGTAAGAAGGAATGAAGTCCTGATGCATGTGACAGCATGGATGAACTTTGAGGACAGTATGTTGAGTGCAATAAGACAGACACAAAAGGACAAATGTTGTATGATCTCACTGATATGAACTAATTATAATAAGCAAACTCATAGAGTTAGAATCTAGAATATAGGTATCCAGGAGATAGAATGGGGGTAGAGAATGGTGATACTTAATTTGGGCTGAATTTCTATTTAGATTGATTGTAAGTGTTTGGAAATGAATGATGGTGATGGTAGCACATTATTATGAGTGTAATTAACAGTGATGAATTATGTTTGTGAATGTGGTTGAAAGGGGAAGTTTTGGGTCATATATGTCCCTAGAAGGAAATTGTATGAATTATAACTAGAATTATATATAATTATGTTATAACATTAATTATAACAAATATATGACATTATTACAAGGTGTTAATAATAGGGTGGTATGTATGAAAAAATACCCCTAATGTAAACCATGGACTATAGTTAACAGTAATGTCTTTCATCAGTTGTAACAAAGGTACCACACTAATGCAAAGAGTGAACAATAGGGGGTTTTATGGTGTTCCAGTTTGCTAATTCTGCCATTTATGCAAAATACAAGATTATGGTTTGGCTGTTGTAAAGGGGGGTTATATAGTTACAAAGTTACAGTTTTAAGACCATAAAGTGATCAAGCTAAGGCACCAACAATAGGGTACCTTCACAGAAGAATGGCCAATGGCATCTGGAAAATCTCTGTTAGCTCAGAAGGCACATGGTTAGCATCTTCTTCCTTTGCTCCCAGGTTGTGTTTCAAAATGGCTTTCTCCCAGGACATTTCTCTCTGGGCATCTGCAGGGATTCTCTTAGTTTCTCCCTGGCAAACTCTGGAGTAGCAAAAGTCTACTTTCAATGGCTGCCTTCAAAATCTCTCTCTTGGCTGCTGCTGCTCTGAGATCCTCCTGTCTGAGTTCTTATAGGGCTCCAGTAAACTAATCAAAGACCCAAGTTGAATAGGCAGGGCCACACCTCCATGGAAATAATCTAATCAAAAGTGTTACCCACATGACAGTGTGATTGTGAAAACCTTGTGGATCACACCCCCTTTATCTAGTGTATAAATGGATGAGTAGAAAAACAGGGGTAAAAACTAAATGACAAATAGGGTGGGATGGGGGGATTGTTTGGGTGTTCTCTTTTCACTTTTATTTTTTATTCTTATTCTGATTCTTTCTGATGTAAGAAAAATGTTCAGAAATAGATTGTGGTGATGAATGCATAACTATATGATCATACTGTGACAGTTGATTGTATACCATAGATGATTGTATGGTATGTGAATATATTTCAATAAAACTGAATTTTTTTTTAAAAAAGTGTTACCCACAGTTGAGTGGGTCACATCTCCATGGAAACAACCTAATCCAAAGATTCCAACCCAATCAACACTAATACATCTGCCCTCACAAGATTGCATTAAAGAGCATTGCATTTTGGGGAACATAATACATCCAAACCAACACATATGGGAACATTGTATTTTCTACATGACTTTTCTGTAAACCTACAACTTCTTTAATTTAAAAAATAATTACAATAGTTAAAAAAACATTATGCTAAGTAAAAAATCAGGCACAAAGTACTACATATTGTATGATTCCATTTATATAAAATGTAAATATGAATAAATTTGTAGAGACAGAATTAGTTTAGTAGTTATGCGGAGCTGAGAAAGGATAGGGGAATTGAGAGGTGAATGCTAAGGGGTATGGGGTTTTTCTTTTTGGAGTAATGGAAGTGTTCTAAAGTTGATCATGGTGATGGATGCACAACTCTGTGATTATACTAAAAGCCATTGATTGTACACTTGGGATGAATTGTATTGTATGTGAATATATCTCAATAAAACTGCTTTAAAAAACAGAAGAAGAAGAAGACAGTAGAACAATATCTTTAAGGTACTAAAAGGAAAAGTCAACCTGGAATTCTATATTCAGTGAAAACATCCTTCAGAAATGTTGGTGAAATAAAGATCATTCCAAAATCAAGAAAAACTAAGAGAATTTAACATCAGTAGACCTACACTAAAAGAAATGCTCAATGAAGCTTTGCAGACTGAAGATTGGAATTTTAAACCTTGGAAATGAAGGAAGAGCAACAGAAATGGCAAATATCTGGGAAAATATAACAGAATGTTTTTCTCCTCTTATGTTCTTTTAAAAATGTATGATTATTGATCATAACACTAGCTGGATACAAGTTTAAGGAAGAGATCATCCAAATTTCAGTGACAACACATTACAATATCAAAATGTCTAGGTTTTAACAAAATGTTACAGAGCATCAAAGAAGCCGGAAGCAATGGCCTAAGCAAAGGGGAAGATTAAAGCGTTAGAAACCATCAATGAGGAGGACCAGACCTGGAGCATACCAGACAAAGACTTTTAAAAATTGGTTCTAAATATGCTCAAAGAGCTAAAGGAAAACATGGACAAACAAAAAAGGAAATCAGGAAAATGATAGATGAAGACAAACAGAATATCAATAGAGAGATGGAAATCATGAAAAGGAGCCAAACAGAGCTGAAGTTCACAGTAACAGAAATTAAATGTTTGCTAGACAAGTTCAGTAGCAGATTGGAGCTGGGAGAAGAAAGAATCAGAGAACTTGAAGATAAGACAATTGAAGCTATTCAATCTTAGGAGCAGAAAGAAGAAAGAATGAAGAAAAGTAAACAGAGCCTGAGGAACCTGTTGGACACCATCAAGTATGCCAGTGTATGTATCATGGGAATCCCAGAAGGAGAAGGAAGGAAGGGAAGAGGGAAAGAAGGAAGGAAGGAAGGGAGGGAGGGAGGGAGGGACTGAAAAGAAATTCAAAGAAATAAGGACTGAAGACTTCTGAAATTTAACAAAAGACATGAATATACACATCTAAGATGCTCAACGAACTCCAAACAGGATTAACCCAAATAGATCCATGCCACAGCATAGTATAATCAGACTGTCAAATGTCAAACATAGAGAGAATTCTGAAAACCACGAGAAAAGCAATGGGTTGCATACAAGGAGTTTTCGTAAGTTTAAGTGCTGATTTCTCGTCAGAAATCAAGGAGGCAAGAAAGCAGTAGGAAAATATATTTAAAGTGCTGAAAGCAAAAATCTGCCACCCAAGAATTCTATGTAATTGGCAAAGCTGTCTCTCAAAAATGAGGGATAGAGTAAGACATTCCCAGATAAAGAAAAATGAGGGAGTTCATAACTTCTAGACCAGCCCTTTCAAGAGATGCTAAAGAGAGTTCTGCATGTTTAAAGGAAAGGACAATAGACAACAGATGGAAGCTGCATGAAGAAATACAGATCTCCAGTGAGGGTAATGAGATACGTAAATATAAATATCACTATTATTGTATTCTTGGTTTGTAACTCCACTTTTTACTTTCTACAGGATCTAAAAGGCAAATGTAAATGGACTTACAATAATAAACATGTAATTTGTGATGAGAACTACATAAAGGTAAGGAGATGGTGGTATAAGAACATAGTTTCATATAGTACTGAAGTTGGTTCAAAGCAAACAAGATTGTTATAGATTTACGATGTTAAATTTGAGCCCCATGGTAACTACAGAAAAGAGAGAAAACGCAAGCTCATAGAGACTGAAGTTATAGCACAGGTCTCCAGGGGCGGGAGGCCAGGGGAATAAGGAGTTAATTTCATAATGGGTTTAGGGTTTCTGTTTGGGGAGATGAGGAAGTTTTAGTAATGGAAAGTGGTGAGGGTACTGCAATATTATGAATGTGATTAATCCTATTGAATGGTATGCTTGGAAGTGGTTGAGATGGGTAAGTTTATATTGTTTTTATGGTCCCACAATTTAAAAGAGAGAATGACTAAAGACATAATGACAATTAAATGTAACATGTAATCCTGGATGGGATCTACCAAGAGAGGAGAAAACTCACAGGAATATTATTGGGACATATGCAAAATTTGAATATAGACTGTAAGCTATATATCAATGTCAAACTGAACTTGATAACCGCATTTAAGTGGTTACATAAGTGAATATCCTTGTTCTTTAGGAAATGTGTATGACAATAGTAAGTTGTGAGGGCGCATGATGTGTACAACCTACACTCAAGTGTTCAGAAAATGGATGGCTAGATAGATGGCTAGATAGATAGATAGATAGATAGATAGATAGATAGATAGATAGATACATAGATAGATACATAGATAGATACATAGATAGATGGATAGATAGATAGATAGATAGATAGATAGATAGATAGATAGATAGATAGATAGACAATAGATATAAAATGATATGGGAAATGTGGCAAAAAGTTGAAATTTGTGGATCTGCATATCTGAGGGGATAAGGATATGTTGGCATTCTCTGTATGGGATTTGTATTATTTTTGTAACTGTCCTGTTATCTTGAATGTATTTCAAAATAAAAATTTAAAACAAAAAGAGTAGCTCTTTCAAGAATCTTAGCAGCTAAATTGTGAGGGTCAGTGGTGGAGACAGGAGGTCACTGGAGGGGGCTGCGACTGAGACAGTTTTCAAAAATTTATTAAGATCAGAAAGACTTGAGCAGCTTAAACATGGTGATGGAAAATAGCTGGTTGAGTCTTAGAGATTGAAATATCGAGGGAGGTATAATTTCGCCAATTGAGCAAGGAGGAAGGGGATGGAATCCACAGCCCAGGGGGAAGGATTCCTCTTAGACAGAAGGTGGGACACTTCATTGTAACAGAAAGGAAGGAGGAAAGGGTGGGTGTGGATGCTGGTAAATTCATAGGTTTGGTAATGGGAATTTAAGGGCACTGCCATCTGATGGCTTCTATTTTCTCTATGAAGTAGGAAGTGAGATAACCTGCTGAGAGTGAGAGGTGAAGTTGTAAGATGGTGAAGGTTTAAAGTAGCTGCTATGGCAGCAACTGCTAAAAAAAAAAGCTGAAAAAAGAGCCCAGACCTCAATTAGAGATATGAATGAAGCAGATCTGGTTAAGACTAGGGCAAATCCAGCCACAGGGTAAAGGATGGAAGTGACTGTGTTAAAACTTCAACTCCCATGTGAGACCAAGGGAAGAGTGTTTATTTGGTGGAGGAGCTTTATTTTCTAAACAATACAACTTCTACAGTCAGTTTGTTCAGATACCACAATTACATGAAACTTTGAATACAAAGTGAGATATGGTAGGTCTGTATAGGTTGCAGTGAAATAGAACACATCCCAAAGTAATTTGGGAGGAGAATAAAAATATATATTCGGTGCCCCCCTGAGGAGCTGGGGGAGGATGCGGAGGTGTTGGACTTCCTCACCTGGATTGTTGCTAATGTGCTCACAAGCATTGGGGACTGACAGCTTGACATGCTGAGCCCTCTGTCTTGGGGCTGGCCCCTATGAAGCTTGTTGCTGCAAGGAGAGGCTAAACCTGCTTATAATTGTGCCTAAGAGTCTCTCCCTGAATGCCTCTTTGTTGCTCAGATGTGCCCCCCCCCCCCCCAACTAAGCAACTTGGCAGATGATCTCACTGCCCTCCCAGCTGTGTGGGGCCTGACTCCCAGGGGTGTAAATCTCCCTGGCAATGCAGAATATGTCTCCCAGGGGTGAATCTGGACCTGGCATCATGGAATTGAGAGCATCTTCTTGACCAAAAGAGAGATGCAAAATGAAACAAAATAAAGCTTCAGTGGCTGAGAGATTTCAAATGGAGTTGAGAGGTCACTGTGGTGGACATTCTTACATACTACTGGAATAGCTAGAAGTAAATACTTGAAACTACCAAACTCCAACCAGTAGCCTTGACTCTTGAAGATGATTGTATAACAATGTAGATTACAAGGGGTGACAGTGTGATTGTCAAAACCTTGTGGATCACACCCCCTTTATCTAGTGTATGGATGGATGAATAGAAACATGGGGACAAAAACTAAATGAAAAATAGAGTGGGATGGGAGGGACGATTTGGGTGTTCTTTTATATTTTCTTTTTTTATTCTTATTCTGATTCTTTCTGGTATAAGGAAAATGTTCAAAAATAGATTGGGGTGATGATGTACAACTATATGATGGTACTGTGAACAGTTGATTGTACACCATGGATGATTGTATGGTATGTGAATCTATCTCAATAAAACTGAATTTTTAAAACAAATAGCTGCTATGGAGAATAGGAAGAAGAGCTGACTAGGGAAATGAAGACTTTATAGGCCTTTTTTTAAGATCCACTTGAGGTCAGAGGCCATGGCTGCATCAGCGGGGGGTAGGGGGGGTGGGGATTATGTGAGGTCATCTCCTGATAGTGAGTGACAGGAGAAGTAGAGGGTCTATATAAAGCCAAAATCCCTGACTAGCAGGGTTAATTGATTCAAACAGCTAGTCAATTCAGTGAGGAAAACCCTTTAACACAATTTCTTGCCGAAACAAGATCCAACTCCTTATTACTGCCCCACCTGAAGCATTTGGATTTAATTCCATCATCAGAGACACTAAACCATGTTGAAAAAAAGGAGACCCTAAAAGCAGTACTATGTCATCATTTTAGTCACAGCCCAGAAACAACTCCTTTTCCTACTTGCGCTCTCACCTACAATTCTTTTCTAAATTGGACTGCTTCTCATTGCAGCATTATTTACGGTGACACAGAGGTGGAGGCAATCTGGCATCCATCACCCAGAAAGTGAAGAATCAAAAGGTGGTGGAGGCAAATCTGGAGTAGTTTGCTGTAGTTAGAAGCAAGGATTAGATATACATAGAGCAACATTCATAGATTTTTAAAACATCATGCTGGGTTAAAAAAAAACACAAGAAACAGAATTCATACACACACACACATACATATACTTACATACATATCTATATATGCAAAACACAACACCACTTACAGAAATTAAGAGGACAAACAAAATGATAAATCTTGTAAAAACACATACAAACAAAAATGTAGTAATTAAACAGAATACATTGGTTGCCAGTGAGGGAGGGAGAAGAATGCAAGTGAGGTGAAGGAATGACAGAGAATGAATAAGTTAAACAAGCTAGCAATGATGATAACGTGCCATCATCTCAGTTTGATGAACTCAACCCACTGCACCTAAGACACTAACTAGATACAGGGAGATAAATAAATGAATTGGAATGCTTTCCTAAATCTTGTGGACTTTGTCTCAAATATCACCTTCATTTCAACCCAGAATAACAGGCTCACACAAGATCAGAGCTGGAGGAGTGTGTGCAAGTCATCTAAGCTGCCCTTCACTTTGCTACTTATTTTTTTTTCTTGCAACCTTTTACTCTGAAATAATCTCAAACTTACAGGACATTTGCAAACCTAATTTAAAACCAGAGAACTCCCGCATATTACCCACCCCAAATACCCAGATCTACCAGTTTTAACATTTTCATATTTGCTGTATCATTCTATCTGGCTACCTCTCTATCTTTCTATCATCTATCTACTCTCTAAACTTTCGAGAGTAGGGTATATAGACCATGCTCATTGAACACATAATACTTCATTTACATTTCCTAGGAACAAGGATATTCACTTACGTAACCACCTTAAGTGTAGTTATCAAGTTCGAGAATTTTAGCATTGATATAAAGCTTCCTGTTTACGTTCCAATTTTCTCATATGTCCCAATAATGCCCTTTTGAGCCTTTTCTCCTCCATTCTTAGATCCCACCCAGGATGACATATTGCATTTCCTTGGCATTGTCTCTTTAGTTGCACTTTCTTTCTTTCAAAAATTTTTCCAACACTTATTTTATAGATGAGGAAACTGAGGCTCTGAGAAGCAAAATATCTTGGCCAGAGTCACTCATTTAGCTACAAAACTTGGAGTAGACCCAGATCTCCTGGGAAGCCAATACTTTTTCCCCTGTACCATGCATATTCATTCGGGAGAATTCTCACAGATTTTGCAGTTGTTGCTGTTGTTGTTTGCTTCTTAAATGGATTCAACTCCAGTCTACGGTTTCTGCTTCCTTCATATTTTTTAAATTTAAAAATAAAATCAATTTTTTTGGAGTGGTGAAGGCAAAAGCCTGACTGGAGTGGATCAAAGAGAGAGATGGAGGCAGAGAGTACAAACAACTCTTTAAAGGAGTTTGCTGTAATGGGATGGAAGCTGGCAGATGAAGTCTCAGTTTTCTCCTCTGTAAAAAGGGATTGATAGTATTGCCTATCAATATAAGTTTTTGAGGGCTGAGATGATATTTTTAAACTATAGGCAGTCAATAAATGAGTTTTTTTCTAATGTTTTTTTTAATGTTTGCACTAGAATTAAAAGTATATCCTGGCATGTTTTAAAATCATAAAGATTTTAATGTCTCAGACCGACAGATGAGTCATTGTGTGGGGGAGCAAAAAATCTCAGAATAAGTCTTGCTATAGTGCACATCAAACCACATCTCGGAAGATGACCTCAAAAGAACACATCTGAGTTTTCATAGCATTTGTGTTCCCTGGGATGTAGTAATTATATATAACTACCAGAGTCCTAGGAAAAAAGCTTCTTTCAAAAACACAATCTTCTCTAAAAATGGGACAAGCATCTCCATTAGCAAGCATGTCTCTTGAGTGTGACAAGGCCATTAAGTTGCTCTTCTTTTTCCCTGTATGTACATATTTTTTTTTCCTCTCTCATCCCCTAATTGCCAAGTTAAATATCACAGAAGTAACCTGACATCTGAGACGTTTCTTCTGTCCAAATCAATGCCCCTTTTAAAATTGTTTTAAGATTGTGAATGAACAGTATTACATAAGCTGCAGGTTGTGAAGCCTCAGCAGAGTTGAAGACAGTTTAGTTGTGAAATAAAATTTTAAAAGACAAAGTTAAGCTGACAAATATTTATTGGTATGCATAATTGTTGGGGTGCCATATGTTAATTAGGCATAAGTGGTGAACAGTTGGCATGAGTGATTCAAATTATTCTTTTACGCTGCCAAGCCCAATTGTAACTTTCCTCTTTGTTAATTCTCCAAGGCACTAATATCTCTCTTAAAAATGAAGATGTTTTCCCAGACCAGCACATTTTATTGTTTGTTTGTTAATTCCTTCCTGTTTCAAAGGAAAAGGTGTTCTCCATTTCTAAGATTCATCCTTCCATACCTCCTCACGGACCTACCTCCAATCAGTGCCCTTTCTCCCATTACCCACATCTACATCTGTCCTTCTCTGCTCAGTAAGCCCAAGCCTCTGTCATTCTAAAATTCCTTACCCAGAACCTGTCTCAAGCCACCACCCTATTCTCCTTTCTTTCATTGCCAAACCCCTTGAAGGAATAGTCTCCAGTTTCTCATCTCACAGTCTTTCTTCTCCCCGCTGCAACCTAGCTCTTTTCTCCCCTGCACCACTGAGACTGCTCTGGCAATAATCGCCAAGGACCAATTGACCAATCTGATGATATCCTCTCAACCATTATCCTCTTCAATCTCTTAAGCATCCCATACTTTTGAAAACCCTCTCCATTTTGAAACTTTGTCCTTCCTTATCTTCCTTGACACCATTCTGTCCTGTCTCTTTATTGACTTTTCCTGGGATTGTCTTCTCAGTCTTCTCCTCTTGCTTTGTGTTCTTTCCCTGAGGGAGAGATAATTTTCTTCTAGGGCTTCTGTTATCAACAATATGCTCATAACTTCCATGTCTGTATTTCCAGTCCAAACCTCTACTGAACTTCAGACCGAATTTCCAACTCGTACAAGATATCTGGATCTAAATGACTCCCAAGCACCTCAAACTCAACATGTTCATGCTCAAACTCATTATCTTCATCCCCTTTTACCCCAGCCTACGTTATTGCCCAAACTAGAATGCTGGGAATAATTCTCAACTCCCCACAATCAAGGTCACTCACATTAGATTTGTTCCCCAGCTCTGAAATGCCTCCGTAATCCTTCCTCCCCCTTTCTGATCTACATACTACAGCCTTGGTTCAGAACCTTTGCATCACTTACATGATGTCTCTCCTTTCCTTTCCAGAGCTCACCAGATCTACTAACTTCGCTCACACTGAACCACTTAGTCTTCCCTGAATGCACAATAACTTTTACACTAAGGAGCAGTCTAACTCTCATTTCTCAAATGTATTTCTTACATTATAGAAAATACCATCTGTGTTCAACTTACAGTATATGCAGGCTCCAAGCCAATTATGCTACATAACTGAATATTCAATGCAAGGAGGCTCTGGGGCTGACAGGCTGTAATGTGTTTTGTTGCACTAATAGGGCCCAGATGAGTCCCTTTGGGTCCCTGGGTTCGCTGGCCTGTGGCCCCCTTCCTCTGCCAGTCTCTGGAAGTATCATGCAGATTATAAAGGACAAACTAATGACTGGATTTCATTCAGGAGACTCCCACCTTGTTTTGCACAATGGAGATCTGTAAAAGGAAAATGACCTAAAGCAAAATGGAGCCCCACGGTGAGCAGGGGGGAAAAGCAGGCCTAATTTCTGTTCATAGCCTTTCCCAGTGCTCTCCACTTGGCCCATTGGGAGAGAATGGATCTGATTGTGATTCATGAAGCTCATTGTTAGAGATTATTCAGATTTAACAAAAGTATATTTTTAAAAATATCTCTGTCTCCTTGTTACTTTTTCTTTCAGACAAGAGACCTGAGTATATTATTTCTTAGAACTTTGCCTCATTTTTCCAGTCATAACCCAAATGCAAATCTTAACTACATCATTCCTGGGTGTTTATAAGTTCTCTCCACCTCCCATGTCAGTCTGGTCTATCCAGCTGACTCCTTTTTCCAAAGCCATCCACTCACTTATTCAGTCAGTCAGTCACTCAGTCCATCAGTCAGTTAATAAGTATTAATTGAGCAACTGCTATGCACTGGCCACCATGCTGGGCCCTGCGGTAGTGAAGGCGGAGGGGAGATGTGAACACAAACTAGACATTCAAAAAATGGTTCACAATTCAGCAGGGAGATAGGCACCTTCTCTTCTCTGTGTGAGCCATTCCTCATTTTCTATACCGAGCTCAGTTTCACAGGCAGAGTTGTTTGGTGCCCCTCTAAGCAAACCCAGTGTTTGGTATGCATCTTCATTGGGATGCATGTTGTGTTGGATAGACTATTACCTACAAAGTGACCTCCTTGATAACATGGACTGTGACATACTGAGCTTTATACATGTAGGGTTTAGCACTTTAGAGACAGCTCAACAAAATAACCAGGCACAAAAAGAGAAATATTAGATGCTACCACTAATGTGAACATTGAAAAATGTGAAACAAATGGCTTATAATGTAGAATGTAGGGGAACTAGTGATAGAGAGCAATTAATGAAGGGGGAATGATAACCCAATAAGAACAGATAAGCTATCATGGGTAAATTTAATGTTCTGGGAATGCCAAGGAATGACTATGGTTTGTTAATTTCTGATGGATATGGTAGGAACAAGTTCACAGAAATGTTGTTATATTAGGTTATTTTCTTGGGGTAGAGTAGGAATATGTTGGAAGTAAAGTAGTTATCTTAGGTTAGTAGTCTTTTTCTTACTCCCTTGTTACAGTCTCTTTGAAATGTTCCTTTATTGTATGTTTTCTTTTTTTTAATTTTTTTTTCATACAGTTGATTTTAAAAAGAAAAAAAGTTAAAAAGAAAACAAGGAAAAAAAAAAATAGATGTAGTGCCCCCCTTGAGGAGCCTGTGGAGAATGCAGGGTATTCGCCTACCCCACCTCCATGGTTGCTAACATGACCACAGACATAGGGGACTGGTGGTTTGATGGGTTGAGCCCTCTACCATAGGTTTTACCCTTGGGAAGACGGTTGCTGCCAAGGAGAGGCTAGGCCTCCCTATGGTTGTGCCTAAGAGCCTCCTCCCGAATGCCTCTTTGTTGCTCAGATGTGGCCCTGTCTCTCTAGCTAAGCCAACTTGAAAGGTGAAACCACTGCCCTCCCCCCTACGTGGGATCAGAGACCCAGGGGAGTGAATCTCCCTGGCAACGTGGAATATGACTCCCGGGGAGGAATGTGGACCTGGCATCGTGGGACGGAGGACGTCTTCTTGACCAAAAGGGGGATGTGAAAGGAAATGAAATAAGCTTCAGTAGCAGAGAGATTCCAAAAGGAGCCGAGAGGTCACTCTGGTGGGCACTCTTACGCACAATTTAGACAACCCTTTTTAGGTTCTAAAGAATTGGGGTAGCTGGTGGTGGATACCTGAAACTATCAAACTACAACCCAAAACCCATGAATCTCGAAGACAATTGTACAAAAATGTAGCTTATGAGGGGTGACAATGGGATTGGGAAAGCCATAAGGACCACAGTCCCCTTTGTCTAGTTTATGGATGGGTGAGTAGAAAAATGGGAGAAGAAGAAAAAAGGCACCTAGAGACAGCTCAAACAGCGCCTGTCAATGAAGCAACTCAAGAACAGTAAAAGTTAATGCTAACCTGAGTTCTGAGCAGAGTGCCATTAGAGGGCAGAGTCTCTCCTTTACTCTGAGTGCCCTCTTCCCCAATAAGACAAACCTGCTTGCCATTCCATGAATAATCATTTTATGGCCTCTCTCCAACTCCTGGAAATTGTGCTTCTTGCTTACCTATCCCATTAATAGCCCAGAGTTTCTCAAACTTGAATGTGCACAGGAATCACCAGGGATGTTATTAAAATGCAGATTCTGAGTCAGGAGGTCCGGTCTGAGATTCTACATATTGAATGAGCTAGTAGGTGATGCCAAGGCTGAACCACACTTTGAGTAGTGAAGATTCTGAGTAGGGTTCCCTATTTTCAGGTCTTCTAGTCACTTAAGTTGGACCACCATGTACCGTTGTATAGAAATGACCAGTACCACGGCACCCAGCCATGGAGATTTGGTGTTGGCTGATACCTAAACCATGCTTACCAAGACCTGCACCCAGGTAGTGGTCTCATCCATTGGGGAAAGAGGCACCATCTTCCATTTTTTTTCTACTTCTCACAAAGGTATAGTAAGCCACACGCACCCCCAGGACTGCATCCATCATACACAGGCACCTTTTTTTTTAAATTTACACAAAGGTGCTATTGTGTTCTAGCAGCTTCAGTCATAGGTGACACCCAGCACACCCCATCATTTATCCTTTGCTCCTCTCTGAGTGATCACTCAGGTCGATGGTTCTCTATATGATTTGGTTTTTCTCTATCACTTTTATTCATGCCCCTGCATTTGTTGATATGTGTGAAGCAGCAGGATGTAAAAGAGCACTCTATTCTCCATCAAAGGATTTGGGTTTTAGCCCTGGCTGTTTTTTTTTTAACTAGCTTTATGTCTTCAGGCATGACAGGTAAACCCTCTGAACTTTGGTTTCCTCATTTATGAAATAAGAATTAGTAATACCTACTTTACTGGCTTCACTGATTTATTGTGAGGATCAAAAAGTGATAACCTAGGGGAAAGCCCTTTGTAAATTGTAAGGTTCTGTACAAATGTTAAGAATTATTGTGAAGGGGTTAGGTGTCATATCTTCAAATCCGTGCGTAGTTCTTCACTGCTCAGTAGTGCAGTGCCCTACACTTGGTGGCTCTGAATTATATGTAACAAAGCCCGGCTTACTTCGGTGAATAACACTGTGTACCAAACTTTTGTAGGAACTGTAACCCAACTCCATTAGCTGACATAGTCAGCAAGAAAATAACATCTGTAAGGCAATCACAACGGTTTAACAGGAATTGGCAATAAAGAAACATCTAAGTAAAGACATCAAATTGCAAATGGATAGTTTCAGTGGTATTCTTTCACTGAAGATTTTTTTTGCCAGGTTTGGATGGTTGACTCACCTGTTTATATGCTAAAAAGAACCTCCTTATTTTGCTTTCTGAATACTTTCTATCCTAGTAGTCAAACTTATTATAGAATAAAACATTTTGATAATTGCTTTTTAATACGATGAAAGGTTGAAACCTTTCCCAATGACAAGGAAATGAGGGAATATAATGGAATGATGTCTTGTAATTTTATAACTTCCAAATAGCAAATGAGAGAGTCATTCATTTATTCACTGAAGTTTCCTTCCAAAATCACAGAATCACTCCTACACAGCAATTAGAAGGGGAGATGAATGTTTAAGCGTTGGCTGTAACTTGTCTTTCTGGGGAGGAAGGGATTGGGCTTAAGCTATTGGCAACGGGGAAAGTTAATTAACAAAAAGAAAAATTTAGTTATTGCTTCTCTGTATTCTGGAAAGGTTTTCTAAAGTGAGAAGTTAAATAAACCATCACCATAATTTTCCAGAGTTTTCTTAATGAAAAGGAAGCCAAAGCCAATAAGCTAAATGTTTATATTTTAAGTGTTAATCTTTGCTTTAAAAATATGATTCTTTGTGGGGAGGGGAGTTTTCTTATCTATGATTTGTCAAAGTCTGTGGCTAAGCCGCTTGGTGAGGAGGAGCATAAAGCTCATACGGCTGTATGTTCAGTCCCTCGAGGGCCTTTCAGCTTCCCTGCATCCAATGGTCACAATCAACACTGCCAGGGCTCACAAAGGGCACAGGCCAAGAGAGTGGGGAGGCCTTCAAACAGAGCCATCCTCACTCTGGGAGGAATAGCTTGGAATTGGTGACTTGCTCCCAGTGTCACGTTTTCTTGAGACAAAAAGAGCTGTGTAACCCATCACGAATTTCCTATTTTCTAGATTACCAGAGAGACCAGAGCCAAATTCAGTCCTCAGTTGCAGTAAGTTCTTTATCTTAGTTCCTAGTCCATTCACATTTTTCCTTTTCCTGAGGGAGCTGCTGATTTCTCTTTCATATTTTTCCTTCAACTTATCTGGGCATTTGTTCTCTTTCAATAGCTCGCTCCCTCTCTCTCTCTCTCTCTCTCTCTCTCTCTCTCTCTCTCTCTCTCTCTCTCTCTCTCTCTCTCTCTCTCTCTCTCTCTCTCTCTCTCCTCCCTCCCTCCCTCCCTCCCTCTCTCTTTCTTTCTGTTAACCCCCTCAAATCCTTTTTAGAAGTTGGTAGCTGTTAGATTTAAGGACAGCTCATTCAATTGCATAGCTCAGTGGGCAAAGTTTACTTCCTCTTTTACGATGAATCTTTATTTCTTTTTGACACTTCTCTTCTTGGTCTCTACTTGACTTTTTTTCCTTGCCTATATACTTTATCAGTTAGCTGTGAGAAAGGAATAGCAAAAAATTAATGAGAAAGGACAACCTGTTTGCAAGTGTCCCATGTGTTTGAGCTCTTCTGAGCAAGACGGTTTTGCTGAGGTTTCTGTGCTTCTGCCAAGAGAAAAAAGGCAGAAAATGGGCTTTTGAAGATGTATTTTATTTCTCTCTGCTCTGAACTGAAAGATTGGTTGTTACAGAAAAATCACTCACTTGCTTTCCTCTTCAAACCTGAACCAAATATACATTACTTTAAAGCCATGACAAATCTTTTTGGAAAAAGATGGTGTGTAAATAAAACACGTTTCTTGCCTTGCCTGCTGTTGTAGTGTTTTCCATGTGATGTTTCTTTTTTCCACCAGCATATACTCACTCACTCATTCGATGTACATACTATCAAGAGCCTCACTTTTTGCCCCACCAGGGGAAACAAAAAAGACAAAGATGACAAGTCTTGTTCTCAAGGAGCTGAGTGTAAGGGAGAAACAAAAAGGCCCTCAAAGAGCTCACACAATAGTGAGATGCAAACATGTTCACAGATAACTGCCATATAACATATGATTTAGGTGTTATGAAAGATGAAATAAAAGTTTATGACAGTTTATGACAACACAGAGGACTCAGTGACTGATTCCAACTTGGGAAGGATAAGGAAGTCTTCACAGAGAAGGTGACTTTTAAACCGATTCTTGAAAGATAACTTGATTTCTCTGGGCCAAGATATAGGAGGAAAGTATTCCAGTCTTGAGGGAACAGCATGAGAAAAGTCTCAGAGGTGTGGAACTGCTTGCTGTGTTCATGTGACTAGGTGGGGGACGCGGGGGTTGGGGAGAGAAGGCTGGAAAGGAAATTGGGGACCAGATAATGGACCCTTCAGTATGGCAAGCTAAGGTGTTTGCAAGGATCACTCAGCACTCAGGGACCTTCTCAATTGCTCTCAATTTTCTTTCCATTCTGTTCCAGTCATTGTCTTCCATTTCCCATCCCACTTCTGCTGGTGAGATATGGTGACTCAACCGGTTTCCCTGACTTGATTCTCAGGACTCATTCAGGATGCATACTTCTGGCTCTTTCTGTTCCTAGCTGCCTCGGGTAGGATTCCTCATATTAACCTCCAGCCCTTGGGATCCAATTCCAACTCCTCTTGGCTGGTATCTTGGCTAATTCCCTGCTCTCACCTCCAAATTCCCCGAACTCCCAAGGAGGGGACAGGGAGCAATAAGTTCAGACAGTAACACTGCCATGGCCATGGAACTGTGGGACAATTACTAGTTTCTCAATGTAGCTAGAGGCTGGGAGTGTTCATGCACCAAAGGTCACCCAAAAGACAGAATAGGAATTGAACTAATTTGACATTTTTTAAAATTGAGTTTGAAAGCCTCAAGATTCTAATCATAAGGCATAATCTAACAACATTGCACTAGTTGCTTCTCAGAAAAGAGAATGTGAAAATGTGAATGATTTAAGGGACTAAAGATGGGCTGATTGAGTCTGTAATATATTTATTTTTCCTGAGCTTTTTGGTTACATGAGAGGGGGAGAAAAGCTGGGGGATACATCATGTGATATCTTTGGGCATTTTAGTTTAATAGTTTACATTTTACACATTGTCATTTTTCTCCACTTTCCCCCCTTTCTTCTAGGTTAGCATAAATAAAAACCCATAGTGTGGGACTGGGAGAGTTAGATCAAATCGGGGTTTGAATTAGTTATGTGATCTTAACCAAGTCACTAAGTCTCTCCAAAATTTAATTTCTTCTTCTATAAACTACATACCTCACAGGAATGCTGTGAAGATTAAATAAGATAATACATATAAGGCATTCAGCACAGTGCCTAACACATACTAAAGTATTCAGTAAGTGTTCATTATTGCTTTTGTTCCCTTTATTATTATCATTTAATTATGGCCTCTTCTGATATCCTTATTCTCAATTATCTTCTTAAAATGTTGTCTTTTCAGTATCCTCAAGGTGACTAGTAATAGGGAGGCTGAGGACAAAATGGCTTGGAAATCTCACAGACTGAAGTATAAGGGTCATTGCTCGTCTGTGCTTAGAAGTTCAGTATCGTAGCTGAAATTGGTTAGAGAACAGTTATGGATCAGAAAGTTCCCATTAATTTCTCTGATATTATCCCCTACAATGTGGAGTATTGTTGAGGTGTTTCATTGGCCAGAGTTACTTAAATGATCTTTTCAGGTCTTGTAGTTCCAAGGAAGCTGTCTCTACTCACTTGGCTTTCTGCCCAAAGAATTAGTACCTTAACAATTGCATTCTCATCTAAGAGCACTGGAAATGACCTGTGTCAGACAACATTGCTGCTCCCAGGAAAGACAATTTGTCTAGCCCAGGTAATCAGTCCTTGGATAAAATTATAGAACCCTCCCACACTGATCAAAATCCATTTTCAAAATCCCAAGCCACTGCTAATGGAGCAAAGTAGAAGACTGCACTTATTTAGCTTGGTTATTTAGTTTTATCTGGATTATTCAGAAAGACTTGCAAACTAACAGACCAAATGTACTGATCCATAACCCTTTCCTTTTTTACCAACCTCCCATACACTCTTCCTGTTTCCCAAGATAAGTGTTTACTGTAAAGCAACTGGCATTCTCTTCTATTTATTAGTAGTGCAGGGCAAGGAGTGAAAGATCCTTTTGCAACATAGAGTCAGGCACAGATTTTTCCACACCACTCATATCAGCATCCTGAAAAATACCAGATATAAAATATGATGACTTGCTTCACAGCCTGTTTCTCCAGCCTTACCAGTATGAATGTACTCCCATTATCAATAATAAACTGCATTTACCTAGCTTTCACAGGACCTTGGAATATCTTAGGGGATGCCTCACATGCACTCACAAATTATTCCATTTCATTCTGGGCATATGCCGGAAACCTAACAGTGATGGCCATCTCCCACTGCATCTGAGAACTGAGTATACAGTACTCTGTTTTCCAGTGGGAAAAGAGGTCTTGCTTCCCTTTTGGCTTTTACATTGCACTCTTATCAGAGGGGAACTTTAGCAGCGCCTCTTGTGCTTCAATGCCCTCCAGAAAATTCCATTGACATATAGATGGTCTTTAAAGCCATGGGAACAGGTAAAACTGCCTAGTAAGAGAGTAGAGTTAGAGAAAGAGGGCCTAGGTCCAAACTCTGAGGAATTGCAACATTTAGAGGTCAGGTAGAAGAAGAGAAGCCTACAAAGAACACTGAGAAGGAATGACCAGTGAGGTAGGAGGAAAACCAGAGAGTATCATTTCACAGATGCCAAAAATGGAAGAAGTTTCAAGAACAGGTAGTCAGTGGTCCCTAATGCTGCTAATAGGTCAAGTAAGTTGAAGACTCTAAAGTGTCCACTGGATTTTGAAACTTGGATAATGTTGGTGAACATATTCAGAGCTGTCCTGGTGGAGTTATGGGTTAAGAAGACAGATATGAGGGGTCTGAGTACTGAATAGTAGGTTAGGAGGTAGAGACAGCACAACATGTGAAGACAACCGTATAGAGGAGTTTGGTTGTGAAGGGAAGCAGAAAATATCCTGGATGGGGTATGAAGTTATGGGATTTTTTAAAGATGAGAGATAATAGAGTATGTTCAAATGCAGGTGGCAATGTTCTAGTAGAGATGGAGTTGTTGAAGATATAGGAGAGACGGTAATAAGCAAGGGAACCAAAACCTTGAGTGGGTGAGAAGGATTTGGATCCAGGGCATAAGTGGTAAGTTTGATCTTTGTTAGGAAGATGGAGATATACTTCCTTGTGTCAAGAGTGTAGAGAAGAACAGGTGCACATTAAGGTAGTGCTGTGGATTTGGTGGTGAGAAGATTCATTCATTCAACAAATATTTTTTGAATATCTTCTACATAGCAGGCACTGCTCTAGGCTATATCTTGAGGATACTATGATAGACAAAGACACCGCTCTCATGCCATAGTGTTTTCATACTAAGGGAGGAGACAGATAATGAAAAATCGAAACCACATAATATACAATAGTTTCAGGGAGAAAAAAAGTGCTATGAAGAAGCATGAAATAGGCTAAGGGGTCGGTGGGTGACTGTGGGTGGGGCAGGGAGGTGAAGTGGTTAGTTTAGAAAGGGTAGCCAAGAAAGACCTCTCTAAGGAGCAAAGACCTAAAAGAATATGAGGTAGAAGGTTTCAGGAAGAGGGCACAGGGAGCAAAACAAAAACCTCAGGGAAGAAATATACTAGAAGCACTTGTGGAAGAAGGCAAGTGCAACTGGAATCTAGCGAAGAAGAGGAGTAGCAATCAGGGTTGGAGAGGTGGGCATGTGAAGTTTATGAACATCCTTGTCGCCCACAATAAAGACTTTGGATTATATTTCAAGAGCAATGGGAAGTTATTGGTGGATGTTTTGGTTTGCTGAAGCTGCTGGAATGTGATACACCAGAAATGGATTGGCTTTTACAATGGGGATTTATTCATTCACAAATTTACAGTTCTTAGGCCATGAAAATGTCCCAATTAAGGCATCAAGAGGACAATACCTTCTCTGAAGAAAGGCTGACAGCATCTGGGGTTCTTCTGTCACATAGGAAAACACATGGCCGAAGTCTGCTGGTCCTCTGCTGGGTTTAGCTTCTGTTTTTCGTGGCTTTCTCCAGATGTCTCTGGGCTTCTGCCTTAGCTTCTTTCTCTTAGCTTCTCTCTTAGCTTCTCCCAGGGGCAAACTTTGGATTACATATCTTAGCTTCTCTCCAAAATGTCTCACTCAGCTTCTCTGTGCTCTCTCTCTCTGTAAGCTCTCTTAAAAGACTCGGTAAAGGATTAAGACCCACCTTAAATGGGTGGGGTCACATCTCCATGGAAACAATCTAACCAAAAGGTCCCATCCACAATAGGTCTGTCCCCACAAGAATGGATTAAAAGAACATAGTCTTTTATGGGGTACATAACAGATTCAAACCAGCACAGAGGATTTTAAGGAGAGGAGCAACATAGTCTGGTTATTCCTTAAAATGATCATTCTGGCCTCTCTTTTGAGAGTGGCTTTTAGAATAGCAAGAACAGAAACAGAGAGATCAAGAAGGAGGCTATTGCAGTAGTCCAGGAGAAAAGTGATTGTGGATGGGACTAGGGTGCTTCTGCGGAGGATGAGAAATAGATGAATTGGCCAAGAATTTGGAGATTGATTTTGCTGATGGATTAGTTGAGGGGTGTGAAAGCAAGAGTGTAACCCAGGAGGATGCCTAGACTTTGGGCCTGAGCAAGTTAGTAAATAGTGATGCTCTTAAGTGGTATGCACATGACTAGGGGAAGAATAGATTTCAGTGGAAAAATCCAGAGTTCTGTTTTGAACATATTAAATGTGAGCTATTTCTTACACAAGCAAGTGGAGATGGAGAGTTGTTAGTTGTATAGATGAGTCTGGAGCCCAGGGCAGAGGCTAGGACTGGAGACATAAATCTGAGACTTTTCAATGGGCCTCAATATAATGCCTGTAGATAGAGAAGTAGTCTGAGGACTGAGGTGTGGAGCTCAATGTTTAGAGGTTGGGAAAAGGTGTAGGAGCTAGCAAGAAAGGCTGAGAAGGATGTGGTCAGTGAGGTAGGAGGATAACCAGGAGAGTGTGGTGTCCCAAAAGTCAAATTAAGCTTTTCAAGAAAGAAGGAGGGAGGGACCCACTGTGTCAAATGCTTCTGCAAAGCTGAGTAAGATGAGAGCTGAAACTTGAGAGGTGGGTTTAGCACATGGAGGTCATTTGTAACATTATTAAGAGCAATTTTCGTGGACTGACAGAATGATTAAAGTGGGTTCAAGAGAGAATGGGAGAAAAGTAACTGAAGGCAGTGAAATTACATAACTTCTGAAATTTTTCTGTGAAGGGGGAGAAGAGGGAAAAAGGTGGCATCTGGAAGGCTAATTGGTTTCAAGGAAGAGATTGTCTTTGATGAGAGATATAACTTGCTTTTGTATGCTGATAATAATAATCCAGTGGGAGAGGAAACTTGATTATGTGGAAGAACATGGGGCATATTCGTTGGAGACAATAGAGAAGTGGATCCAGGTGTAACCACAGCAAAAGCAAATCATACAGATAGTGATACAGGTAAGTTGGTTGTGGTGGCTTGAAGCTGCATGTAGCCCAGAAAAACATGTTCTTAAATTTAATACGTTGCTGTGAGTGTGATCCTGTTGTAAGTAGGACCTTGTGATGAGGTTACTTCAGTTAAGAAAGTGGGGCCTACCTCAATCAGGATGGGTCTTAATCCTCTTACTGAGTCCTTTATAAGTGGAGTGAAACTCAGAGAAAGAGAAAACCACAGAGGGAGCAGCCAGAAACTAACATTGGTGGAACCCAGAGGAGAAGGGAGAGACCAGGAGATGATATCATGTGCCTTGCCATGTGACAGAAGACCAAGGATTGCTGGCAGGCAGTCCCAGAACCCCAGTCTTTGGAAAGAAAGTATCACCTTGATGACACCTTGATTTGGACTTCTTCCCAGACTCAAAGCATGAACAAAGAAATTCTCATTATTTAACCCAACCCATTTCATGGTATTTGCTTGAGCAGCCTAGGAAACTAAAACATTGGTAGATTCAGGGGGTGGGGGGAGCACATGGAGTTTTCTCTTGATTTTTCTATTTTCTCAATAAAATAAGAAGAAAAGTCATGTTTTGTGAGAGAACAGTGGGGAGGGTGTTTGGGGGATTGAGAGGAGAAGGTGAAATAACGGTTTGAAAAAGTGGGAGAGGAAAATGCATATAACAGAACAGCCAGCCAGTGCTGAGGGACCACTTGCAGTTTTGGCAAAAAGCATGGTTGTGTGCTTTCCTCCAAATAGGTTGAGCTGCTTAGGGGCTGATGCAGAGTTGGTGGAGAGTTGGGTCTAGCCATCACTGAGGTTTTGCCAGGCAAGTGTGATGGAGGGCAAGAGGTTTGTCATTTGAGGATATATGCAAAGAAGTGATCATGGAGACTGAACTGGATAAGGAATGAAGTGAAGGCATGGGGGTTTTGATGGACAGTGAAAAAGTGGTAGGACCAATGGATTGGAGGTCCAGATGAAAGTTCAAGAGTGATTGTAGAGGGGGAATTAAAAGAAGTGAGGTGAAAGGATTGGAGGTGATAGTCAGAGAGTGGGATACTTGGAGTCAAAATTTTGCACGTGGTGCATTTTTTGATAATGTCGAAGTCTAAGGTATGACTAGGGGAGGAAGTGGCTCAAGTGGGATGGATGCAAAAATCATTAAAAATAAGCAAGTCATGAATCTGAGTGGCCAGAGAGTCTGGTGGAATATCTACTTGGATGTTGAAATCACCATGAATATTATGAGTTTTGGCCTAGAAGATGGTAAGCAAGGTACTGAAATCTTCCATGAATGACTGGGAGTGAACAGGAGGATGACACATAACTGCAGTAAGGAGAGGATCTCTCTCTCTGATGGCTTCTATTATCTAAATGAAATATGGAATGAGGTCATCAGCTAAGAATTAGGATTGTAGGAGGTTTGAAGAAAGAGAAGATGGTACGAAATCACTATTTTGGAGTATGAGGAAATGAACTTACCAGGAAAATGTGTTAGGATGGCCTGACAGTATTAAATGCCATTTGACATTTGTGGTTATGAATTTAAAGTGAAGGCAGTCATCCAAGCTCTGTGACTAAATCCAGCAGCATTTAGTGACTCAGGTGTTGGGTTCAATTAGAGTTGGATTTTTGCCAGGTGAATACTACAGAGAGCAAGAGAAAAAAAGGCAGGGATTGAACAAAGAAATGATTATAATAATGGTTCATAGAATCTAAGCTGGAAAAGGAAGGAAGCGAGGACAGGAGGAGGCTGGAATATTGAGAGAAAGTGATGGATCAGTGAACTGGAGGTCTCAATGAGGTCAAAGAATTTAGACACGTCTGAATCTTAGCTTAGATTCAAACCCGAATGACCTTCCTTGTGCACACCCCGTTGACAGAGGCAAATCTTAAAATCTATCCAGTCAATTGGATTCATTGTGCAGAAAATGATTATTGAAACATTCGTATAGTGGTTGACATAATGGAATATTGTAAATTCACTGGGTAATTATACAGCCTGTGGCTTTACTTTAGCCATTTAAACACAAGTCCTAAAAATATAAAGGCCCCCAAAAGTCTGCTGAGAGTAGACTGGGGAATGGTCAAGTCTATTCTGGTTTTTTAAACATTGTTTCCTAAGATCCTCCCAATCTTCAGGACATTCACAAACTTGGGTGATAATCACAAAGAATTTGACTCCAAATCCTTGTGCAGTTTATTGCTGAAACTGCAGAACTCACAATTTCCTGCTTCCCACTACACTCTGTGGAGGAACAATTGCTTTGAAGATCTAAGTTAGAGAGCATTTGATGGAGACCATCCTAGGCCACAAATGCATTCTTTGATGACTTTGGATTCAAGACCCAAGGCAAAAGCATGCTTTTGGCCCTCTTCTTCCTTAGTGTGAATCTTTTGTCATTCCTGGGACATGCCCCCACTTCTCCAGCCAGAGGTTAGTTAAGACAGCATTTGCTTTCCTACTTTATTCCAGAATTTTAATCCTAGTATCCTGGGAGCCTATTGATCTCTAAATCGTTTTTCCTGTTCCTCTCCAAAGAGGTGCAGAGGCCATTATATAGATAGGAGTCTTTGTGGCCTGGCCTGCCCCCAGCAGATTTTCTGATGTGACTTTGCAGATTAGGTTCTTACCCTTGTTTCACTTAAAAACAAAAAAAACTGTCAACTTACTGAAGGGCTGTAAAAAGAACAGCCAGTTTAATATAATTGTATGTTAACTGGTTACTCAGTTATAAAGTCCTTATAAGAGAAGCAGTGCAACATGTGGTTAAGCACTTAGGCTCTGCAAGTAGACAGGTATGGACTCTGCCACATTCTACCTGTAACTCTGAGTCAGTACCTAACCACTTTATTTCAGTTTTCTCATGTGTATGGTAGAGCTAATGACTATTGTGAAGATGAAAAGAGATAATTATGTAAATTACATAGTAAAACTATGGCGTATAGTAAGTGATCTACAAGTTTGTCATTATTATTGTTGCTCTCCACTGGAATGCAAGCATTATGGGGATGGGGATATTTGTTCATTTTGTTCACTGCTGTATCTCTGGTACCTGGAACACAGTCTAGCACAGAGTAGGCTCATCATTAAATACTCTCTGAATGAGTTAAAAATATGTGTCTTACATTGTCTTTTTTAATTCCCATAGTGATAGGTACATATAGGTGTCTATTAAAACCAAGAATCCTGGAACATTATATCTGGAAGAACCTGAGAGTTCAAGGCCAACATTTTGATTTTATAGATGAGGAAACTGAGATTGAGTGGGTTATACAAAGTCAGACACCAAAGCCATTCTCAAATCCCTATTTTCTCACTTACTAGCTGTGTGACTTGGGCAAGTTATTTCACTTCTCTATACCTCAGTTTCCTCATGTGTAAAGTGGATATGGTAATAATAGCCACTAACTCATAGAGATTTTATGAGCATTAAGTAAGTTTATATATGTGACTGGCATAAAATAAATACTACATGTATTAGCTATTATTATTATTAGTTGCAGAGTTAGGACTAGGACAGGATTCTTCTCCATTTTCACTCCAAGGTGCTTCCCAGTACCATTGATTCATTGAGTTAGGTATTTCTTAGCTGGAACTAATGTCATTTTCCTGGTTTCTAGAAAGTGTATAATTGCTTCTGTGCTTAGTCTGTCTCAGATCTCCATCGCATGTCTGGTGGATTTTCACTGTCACATTCAGATTTCAAATACAGCCTTATTTACTTTGACTGTACTTTTTCCTGATGCTGGAGGTATATTCCGTACAAAAACTCCAAACCTCCTGCTGCTAGAAGGCTTTTAAAAATGTGGCAAGGAGAAACTAAGATGGCGGCTAGGTGAGACAGGGCGAAAAAACACCTCTGTGAAAAACACTAGATAAAAACCAGAAAGTGACCCAGAATACCGGTTACAGCGATGCGCAGCTGGACGAGGTCTCCTAGCTCCAGAGGGGCTGTATACTTGGTGAAACCAGGAGTCTGCATTCTGAAACAAGTGAGTAAGCTGGCTGGAAGACGCACAGCGGTGCGGCAGTCTGGGGAAGACAGGGTTTGGTGTTTGGAGGCCAATGGGCTCTTTAAAAAAAAAAAAAGAAAAGGGAAAAACCCAGGAGCGGCTGCAGTTGTGATAGTGGGAACCACGCAGTAAAACACAGCAAGAGGGGGCTGGGCTGGCCTCTTGGTGTCTGGCCTGGAAGATAGCCCACTGCAGATACCCTTGGGGCTGGGGAAATGGAGGGGAGAGCCGGAAGCAGAAAGAAACCCCACAGCTAGCAGCTGGCTCCCCGGAGGGCTGGATAAACTCCTGCCCAGGGCCATGCCCACAACCCAGAACCCTGCCAGTTGCCCTGGAGCTGGGAAGGAGGAACTGTGAGAGGAAGGCGGTGTGGAGACCCCGTTTGGCCATCTTTGCATCAGGCTGAGAGCATGCCGGCATGGCACGGTGGCCGGGGCTTCCCTTGAGGGACGGCATGCACTGGTGACATGACATGGCATTCCCTCAGCAGAGGCCCTGGAGGATTGCAGCTGGGAGGGGGGACTTGCTCGGAGAACCCAGGGATGCTATGCCAAGTCCAGTGGTTTGTGGGACAGTGAGAGACAGGGTCTGGGGCAGAAATGAAATGAAGGCTTAGACTCTTGTGGTAGCCTTGAATCTCCAGGAACCTGGGGGATTTGAATATTAAAACTGTCCTTCCTCCCTGGCCATCCGTACACATGCCCCACATTCAGGGTGGACAGCTCCAGCAACACACCCAAACTGAGTTCTCCAACTGAACCCAACAAGAATCATTTCCCCAAACACTGCAGGGACAAGGTGGAGAACTGACTTGAGGGGTATAGATGACTCACAGACGCCATCTGCTGGTTAGTTAGAGAAAGTGTATGCCACCAAACTGTGTTTCTGAAAAATTGGATTGGTATTTTTTTTTACAACTTGAAAGAACCCTATCAAGCAAAGCAAATGCCAAGAGGCCAAAAACAACAGAAAATCTTAATGCATATGATAAAACCAGATGATATGGAGATTCCAACTCCAAACACACAAATCAAGGTATCAGAAGAGAAATAGTACCTGGCAGAATTAATCAAAGAACTACAATCGAGGAATGAAAACATGGCAAAGAATTTAAAGGACATCAAGAAGACCATGGCCCAGGATATAAGCGACATAAAGAAGACCCTAGAAGAGCATAAAGAAGACATTGCAAGAGTAAATAAAAAAATAGAAGCTCTTATGGAAATAAAAGAAACTGTTGGCCAAATTAAAAAGACTCTGGATATTCACAATACAAGACTAGAGGAAGATGAACAACATCTCAATATCCTAGAAGTCCACAGAACAGAAAATGAAAGAAGAAAAGAAATAACGGAGAGAAAAATAGAAAAAATCAAAATGGATCTCAGGGATATGACAGATAAAATAAAACATCCAAACTCAAGACTCATTGGTGTCCCAGAAGGGGAAGAGAAGGGTAAAGGTCTAGAAAGAGTATTCAAAGAAATTGTTGGGGAAAACTTCCCAAACCTTCTACACAATATGAATACACAAGGCATAAATGCCCAGGAACTCCAAATAGAATAAATCCAAATAAACCCACTCTGAGACATATTCTGATCAGACTCTCAAATACTGAAGAGAAGGGGCAAGTTCTGAAAGCAGCAAGAGAAAAGCAATTCACCACATACAAAGGAAACAACATAAGACTAAGTTGTGACTACTCAGCGGCCACCATGGAGATGAGAAGGCAGTGGCATGACATATGTAAAATTCTGAGAGAGAAAAATTTCCAACCAAGAATACTTATTCAGCAAAACTCTCCTTCAAATTTGAGGGGAGCTTAAATTTTTCACAGACAAACAAATGCTGAGAGACTTTGCCAATAAAAGACCTGCCCTACTTCAGATTCTAAAGGGAGCCTACCAACAGAGAAACAAAGAAAGGAGAAAGAGATATAGAGAATTTTAACAGACATATATAGTACCTTACATCCCAAAGCACCAGGACACTCATTTTTCTCTAGTGATCACAGATCTTTCTCCAGAAGGGACCATAAGCTGGGACATAAAACAAGCCTCAAGAAATTAAAAAAAAATTGAATATACTCAAAACACATTTTCCAACCACAATGGAATACAAATAGAAGTCAATAATTTTTGAACTGTAACTCCACTATTTACTTCCTACATGATATAAAATACAGACTCTAATGACAAATCAGTGGTTTTGAACTCAATGTAAAATAAGTAATTTTAGACAACTATATAAAGGTGGGGGAATGGAGGAGTATAGGAACATAGTTTATGTGTCCTATTGAAGTGAAGGTGGTATCAAAGAAAAACAAGATTGTTATGGATTTAAGAGGTTAATTTTAAGCCCCACAGTAAACACACAGAAATTATCAGAGAACATAACCATGGAGATGAAAAGTAGAGTATGGGTTAAGAGAAATGGGGGAAGGGGCAATGGGGAGTTAAGAAATGAGTGTAGGGTTGCTGTTTGAGGTGAAGGGAAATTTCTAGTAATGGATGGTGGGAAAGAGCATTACAACATTCTAAATGTGATTAATCCCACTAATGGAAGGCTAGGGAGGGGGTGGAATGGGAAGATTTAGGCTGTATATATGTTTCCACAACTGAAAAAAAAAAGACAGTCTAAACAGATGACAATTGAATGCTAAGGATGAACTTGGATGGAATTGGAGGATGGAGGACAGGTGGCTCAAAGGGACACAGTTCAGACATAAGGAAAAGGAAATATAGAATGTATGTTTTGTATCATTGTTGAATCTCTTGTACTTCTTAGCTGCGCTTAATGGGATTGCATAAAAGAATGTTCTTGTTCATGGGAAGTGTATACGTGAATTACAGTGCATATTCAAGGATGTGTGCAGCTAGCTGTCATATGTTCAGAAGACAGAGCAATAGATGATGGATGATAGGGAGGGAGGGAAAGAAATAGCGATGTGACAGCATGCTAAAGTTGGTGGATTGAGCTATCGGGGGAGGGGGGTCAGGGTATGAGGGAATTCTGTGTATGGGGCTAGTATTGTTTTTGCGACTGTTCCTATAAGTTTGAATTTATTTCAAAATAAAAAAATTAAAAAAATTAAAAAAAACATGAATGATTAAAAAAAAAAAAGAATACCAATATCCATCTGTCCTAGTTTGCTAATGCTGCAGAATGCAAAACACCAGAGATGAATAGGCTTTTATAAAACGGGGGTTTATTTCACTACACAGTTACAGTCTTAAGGCCACAAAGCATCCAAGCAATCAGGTACCTTCACCGGAGGATGGCCAATGGCGTCTGGAAAACTTCTACTAGCTAGGAAGGCAGCTGGCATCTGCTCCAAAGCTCCGGCCTCAAAATGGCTTTCTCCCAGGACGTTCCTCTCTAGCAAGCTTGCTCCTCTTCAAAACATCACTCCCAGCTGCACTCTCTTCCTCCCCCCCGAGTAGGCTCATTTATGTAGCTCCACCGATAAAGGCCCACCCCGAATGGGTGGGGCCACGCCTCCATGAGAACATCTCATCAGAATCATTGCCCACAGCTGGGTGGGGCACATTCCAAGGAAATCCAACCATCACCAAAACGCCTGCCCCACACAAAACCACAAAGATAATGGCATTTGGGGGACACAATACACTCAAACCGGCACACCATCCATTTGGAACTGGGCTTCCCTTCTTGCTATTTGCTGCTATTTGTTGTAATATACCTCATCCCATTTATCCCTAAAGTTCTACATGATGCATATATGTATACGTTTGCATACATGCACAATTATGCACACAATTGAGATAGAGATATGGAGCTGAATTGGAGAATATAGATAGAGAAGTATATTTCTGGATATTCTGTTGAAGTCATTTCTTGATCATATCCAGTACCAAGCAAAGCCTTGGGCACTTAATACATATTTGTTGCATTAACATATTTGTTGGGCACTTAATATATATGTATTTGCTGAATAAATCTAAGAATTTATGACTTGTGCATATGAGAGAATGAGAGAATATCAGTGCATGTCTGCTTCTAAGTAGTTATAACTTGAGGGGCAATGTAATGTTTAATATCCTCTGTTGAATAAAAAGACCAGAAAACACACACAAAAAAAATGGGTCAAAAAACTACAGAGGGGCTACTCATTCATTCATTCATTCATTCATTCTTTGCCATCTTTTACTTCCTAATGGCTGGCACATGTAAGAGTTCAGTTAAATGGGAGTTATTTGTTGAGTGAATATACCCTCCATTAGATCCTTTCTTGTATGAGCATGCAGAGATAAAAGAGTCAACCAACTTATTTTGTAAAGGGCCAAACAGGAAACATTTTAGGCTGTGGGCCAGATGGTCTCTGTCACAACTACTCGATTCTTCTGTGAAAGCAGCTGTAGACAATACATAAGCAAATGGATGTGGCTGTGTGTCCATCAAATTTTATTTACAATAAAACTTTATTTACAAAAATAGGTGGCCAGCCCATGGGCCATAGTTTGCCAATGCCCAATTTATAGAGTGGCAAAAGGCTTAGGGACAGAAGCTAAGGAATCTGGTTAGGAACAGGTTCTCAGATGAATTTTAAGAATTTCTGTTTCATTAAATTAATGAGCAGAGGTTTAAACCATAGGCAAATTCACCTGAATTCTCAGCTTTTCTACTGGATGTTGTCTGGATCTGTTTTATCCATGTTGGTAAATGAATCAAACGGCAAAGACTGAACCCAAATTAACAAACCACAAACTAGTATGATACCAAGAATGCTGTGGTTCAAACCTAGTGCTTATTGTTATTTTGAGTTTCTGTACTTGATTCTTTATGCATGCCAGTAGTTGTAGACCATACAAATTAAGGCATAGTTGGTCAGTGGTTCATAGGGATAGTAAAGCACTACTGGGTAAGTCCTGCTTGTCCTCTGCCTCTTTCTTCTACCCCAAACCTACACAATAAAGCCTCCAAACCTCCTGCTGCTAGAAGGCTTTTAAAAATGTGTCAAAAATCTACAGAGAGGGACCACTCATTCATGCATTCATTCAACAACCACATAACAAGCATCTATGCTGTACCAATGATTATGGGAACCTAGAGGATGAAGCTAAAAAGATGAAAAATACATCGTTCCTTCTCTTAAAGAGCTCACAAACTTTTGCAGGAGACAGACCAGCAACGAGGCAATAACAAAACACACTGTAGCGTTGTTAGTATTATTGGAAAGCGTTGGATAGTCCTAGAGTTTTAAAATCACGTGGTATGTTATTTGGGTACTGGAGACTTACTTTGGACCTA